>NW_027104441.1:1573910-1633052 GCF_902728285.1 Clytia hemisphaerica
TTTCGTGTTTTGAATCCTAAATAGGGGAATTTCCCTAATTAGCATCGAGACCACGCCCTTTTTGTCAATAAAATTTGTCCACGATTAATCATTGACATGTTTGGTCAGATAAAAAAAAATTCACTCCATTAAGAATTAGTGAATAAGTTGTTCTTATAGAAAAATGAACAAATAACAAGGGTGTGGTGGTTAGTAATCCTGTAACCGACCATCCAATAAAAAGCAGGTTAAGCCGCCACACCCAAAAGAGCAACATGAAGAGCAATCTGTGAAGTTCATCAACTTGCTGTACTGTGGTGTGTTTGCCAGTCACTTGCCTGCCTCGCACTGCAGGAGTTGAACATTAAAACTTCCAGCCTAGTGGTGTCGCGAGCCTCGGGCTATAATGCCAGCGAAAAAGTACAAATTTAAAGACCTTAACATCGTCACACAAAATGTTAGAGGACTTAAATCAACGACAAAGAAACATATATTGTTCAGTCAATTCATCGCTCGAAATTTATTCGCAATGTGTCTACAAGAGACATGGACTAGTGATTTCAAGAACTTGGAATACAAACAATGTATGCTATTGACCAATGGACGACCCGTATCGGAAGTCACCAGTAAACGAGGACAAGAGGGAGTTGGAATCGTTCTCAGTCGAGACGCCGTGTTAGCTTGGAAAGCAGCAGGTTCAGAAACCCATGTTGATCTCGGTTCACGAATCATTGCTATACGATTGTTAGTGAAAGATGCCAGAGGAAAGGATATCGGTATATTTCTCGTATCAGCTTATTCACCTATTGGAGTGGCAAAAGAAGATGTTTGGAGTGAATATTTGAATAAACTCGATATTATTATGAGTAGAAAGCGTAACTCGGACGTTCTTATCATCGGATGCGATTGCAACTCAAGTTTGGGAACTTCTTATCGAGACAGTGAATCTATGTATAAAAACTCAATTGGGAAGTTCGGTTTAACACACAGAAATCTCTCGGGAATACGTTTCATGACCTTCTTAGAATCTCGTAACCTTCTTGCGTTATCTACCTACTACCGTAAGAAATCATATACAACATGGACCAACCCGCGTTCGAAGCTTCCTCATCAAATAGACCATGTGTTAATTCAAAAAGACAGTTCAAAACGTTTTACAGACTGTGGAGTTTTTACACCTCTTGTCGATAGTGATCACAAAGCGGTCATTTGCAAAATAAGATTGATTTCACGTTTTAAAATCCAGTCATCCATCCGGCAAAATATGATCCGACTTAATAACACCTCACTTCTCGATCAACAGACTGCTAAACACTTTGCTCAGACTGTAGTACAGAATTACGACAATACAGCTGATGGTCCCACCTACTCTAAATTTGCCTCAGCTATTGAAAAAACTGCTTTTGAGAATCTTCCCAAATCATCTCGTCCACAACCAGACTGGTTTGAAGCTGATGAGGAGAACCTTTTCAGTCTGATTGACAAGCGTAACCGTCTCTTGAAAGCACACATCAATCGTTCTACCCGATCGTCAACACAGAAACTCCGTACTGCTAGAAAAGAGTTGACTAAAGCAATCTCGCGAGCAAAGGAGAACTGGATCTTACTAAAACTTAACTCTTTGAATTCGACAGCTGCGTCTGTTAAAGGAACTAAACTATGTTGGGATTCAATAAAATCACTTAAGAACGGTTTGAAGAAACCCGCCCCAGTCCAAGAGAAAATGATGACAAAACCGAACGGAACAAAATGTACATCATCTGAAGAGAATGCCGAGGTATTTAAAAATCACTTCGAAAAATTGTACAACAATCAAGCTACGTTCGATCCTGAAGTATTAACGTTTCTCGACCAATGCCCTATATTGACGCAATGCGAGCAACGTCCAACAGATATCGATATCAAAAAAGCTTTACATCGTCTCAAAAACAAAGCCCCTGGTGACTCTGGAATCACACCACTCATGCTGAAATCTTGTATCCACAACCAGCAATGTTTCGTTTTACTTCGCGACATCATTCTCGAGGTTTGGGACAATGAATCCCCACCCGAATCCTGGGATACCGGTCTGCTGAAAGTTTTGCCAAAAAAAGGAGACCTTAGTCAACCCGGCAACTATCGTGGCATCATGCTTTTGGAAGTTGCTTACAAAATCCTTGCCATACTTATCCATGATCGTTTACAGCCACTTGTCGAATCTCTAGACCATGAAGCACAATGTGGCTTCCGCTCAGGAAGGGGTTGTTTAGACGCTATTTTTGCTGTGAATATGGCTATGAAAAAGCGTAGAGAACATAGTAAAGAAACATGGATTTTGTTCCTTGACTTAGTCAAGGCCTTTGACCGAGTCCCTAGAGATATGTTGTGGAAAGTGTTAGAAAAATTTGGCGCACCCATCAAGTTAATTCGACTGATAAAATCACTTCATGATAATTTCAAAGTAGATTTTGAAATAGAAAATTGCAAGCATTCAATCAACTGCACCATCGGAGTTAAACAAGGGGACATCCTTGGGCCTGTACTCTTCGTTGTTTACATAGCCGCTATAATGATCACTTGGCGTAAACTGCACGATCGACCTCTTTGTATGTTCAGAACCAAGAAGGATTTCTGTTTGACAGGGAGACGAGTTACTGTCTCCGGAATCGATTTCGACTTCCCTGACTCAGAGTACGCAGATGATACAGCCGTGTTGTTCGAATCCCGCATCGATCTCGTCATCTTCATTCCTCTACTGCTTGACCATTTCAATCGCTTCGGAATGGAAGTTCATGTTGGTGATATATCTTTACCCAATAAGCCATCAAAAACGGAAATATTGTTTGTTTCTGCTCCAGTCAAATCGTATCACGATTCTAATACGTTTGACAATACGAATCTAACATCAATCGACTTGGGAGATGGGAAATTTATACCCGTAACCGACCGTTTTTGCTATCTTGGTAGAATCATGTCACGCGATTGTACAGACAATCTTGATATTACTAACCGTATCAAAAAAGCTAGCAATGCTTTTGGCGCTCTAAGAAAATCGATTTTCTCCAATGCAAATGTCTCCAATAAAGTCAAGGCATCTGTTTACGAAAGCTTAGTGCTTCCGATCGCTCTTTACGGATCAGAATCATGGAGTCTTACAGAGAAGTTATTCAATCTTTTACGTATGTTCCATCGTAATTGTGTCAGAGCAATGTGTAGAGTTAATATGTTACATGTCAGGCGATATAGAATCTCAAATGAGGAGTTGTTGAATCGTATTGGCTTGTTGTCTATTGATAGTTACATCACGAAAAGGCAGCTCTCATGGGCAGGGCATGTTGCTAGAATGAATTTTGATCGTCTTCCACGGAAAATGTTATCGTCATGGGTAAGGAGTAACCGCCCAAGTGGTTCCCCTGAATTTACTTATGGCCGTGGTTTGAAAAAGTGTATGAGTAAGGCTAATGTGCCTGTAATTAATTGGTTTGATTTGGCGCAAGATAGAATTGGCTGGAAAAGAATGGTGAATGGTATTGTTGTAATATGATATTATCTTGGTTGTTTTAGTAATCTAATATTTACTATGCTACTAGTACTTTTCTTCCTTTGGCTAGCGCTATGATTTCCTAGGACTATTTTATTTTTAGTATATCTTAGATCTAGGCCGATTCCTTTTGCTTTAGGACGGATCACTCTCTCTCTCTCGAAAAATAGAAACAGAATAGCTGCGGGGCTCCAGGCTTACTTAAATGGGTAAATATTATTTTTAATTTTTAAGTTTGTCCTCGGTGTGGAATGTCAGTGAATTACTTTTTTGGGAAATAGTCCACGTGAACAGCGTTTCAAACCAACGTTTTGTCCACAGTTGTCATTTTTCAATATATTTGGTTGATTTTGGAAAAGAAAATGTTCTCGAGAATCAAACCCTAGTCTCCTAGTTGGGAACCAACCCCCATCCATTATTTACCTGTTGTCATCATATGAACGTTGAATGAACGTTGTATGTCACGTAGTTAACTTTACCTTTTGTTGTTCGTCAGCCTCTCGTTTTTGTTGAACAATGACCACCAGGAATTCTTCACACTGTTTTTGAAAAGCTGCAACTTGCACTTTCGCTTCTTCCAATTCTACTGACATCACTTCAACCTGTCAGTCAATAAAAAATCGAATTTACTTTGATGTTCTTGCAGAAAAAATTGTCGAAATAGATCTTATCGGAGTTTTTTGTCTAAAAAAGCGATGCATTGTGGGATTGTTTCGGGGGTATTACAATAAAAATCTCTTAGGAATTCCTCGAATACCTTGTAATACCCCCGAAACAATCCCACAATGCATTGCTGTTTTAGAAAAATCAAAAACGCTGATAAGGTCTATTCGGGTCTTTTTTTAGCATTTTGAAGGAAAAATCGCTTTAACTTACTAGGTCGAAAAATAGTATTGAACAGAAATTAACTCGAATTTTAGGTCAAAATAAGCTTTCCGAAAAAGGTAGGTTGAAAAATGATGAACTTAATTTAATACTCTAATAGAATAACCTTACAAATTTTACGACACATTAAATATGCTTTTCTAAAGGTCGGTCTCCATTGTCACGCGAAATGGGCAACATTTTTTTCTTAACCTTTTTTGCCTGAAGAAAAGATTACGTCATAAAAAAGTTTTGCGCGACCAAAAAAAATATTTTTAGGAAGTTCTACTTTTTTCATCCGTTCCGTCAATTTCGACCAATGGAATTGCTTCATTTTAAAACATTAAAAAAAAGTTGCTAGCAAAAAAAAAAAAAAAAAAAAAATTTAAAACCGACCAATGACCTTACAAAAACGTCAAAAAGTTTTCGCTCATGTCGCGCGAAAGTGGAGATCGGCCTTAAAGAGAGTATACCCCTGTTAACGAAGTTCATGTCCGTTCTAAAGGGGTTAGATTTTGAATACGGTAACACGGCCAAGCTCAATATGGGTTTCAAAAGAATCCGTTAAAAAAGCACTATTTCAAGGCGATATTCTTTGAAAATTTGTTTGACCCTCAAAGTACATGCGATTCCAAAGGATTTAAGGTATTTTCCAGCAGTAAGGCGCAAAACATAAATAGAACTTTGACATAATTAAACAGACAGTTTTGAGTCGAGAGGCTCTAACATTCATCTAAGATTAGATCAATAATATACTTGTTTTTTTTTTATTAGAACATTTATTAGTTTATAAGAACATTGAGGCTGAAATTCGTCGAAAAATTAAGAACATCGTAAGAACATGCCCAGCCTCAGTTTGGAAAAAAATGACGAGAAACTACAATTGTTTCCTCTTTTCAAGCAGTTCTAACTGAACTTAGAGATTGATTTCCTAAAACCGAGAGTCAAATATTGTCCAAATTTTACTAATTTTAAGTGCTCTTTATTTTGCATGATATTGTCGACTTACAGTAGTCTGAAAAATTAAGAACACATTTAAGAACACATTTAAGAACATTTTAGGCTGAAAATTGCTCAAAAAATAAGCACATCCAGGCTCAGCCAAATTTTAGGTGTTCTTATCAAAAAAAAACGTGTAAATGAGTTATATATTATATACATGCTCCTACCTTTTGTCTAGTATCGTCAATCTTTTCCAAACCATTTTTCAATTTATTTGCAGCATCACCCAACTCTTTACTTTTCTCCGACATTAACCTGTCAAGAAAATATTTTGAAAAGTACAATGGGCTTTTCCAGAAAAAAAAATTACCCCTACTGTTGAGGATATTGATTTTTCGAAGTATCGAACCCCCTGAATATCCTACTTTATTAGTAAAGATTGGATATCCACTCTTAAAAATATGCTCAACCCCCCTCTCTTATAAAGAACCCCCCTCTCTTATAAAGATGCTTACCCCTGGATATCGTATTTTTTACTTGAAAAGACACTTTACCCCTGGATATCCGCTCCCATTGTAGATATTTAACCCCTGGATATCCACTTTTGAACAAAAATCGTTAACCCCCTGCATATCCGATATCCTCAACAGGGGGGGGGGCACGGACTATTTCTGGAAAGCCCTGGATATCCGCTCCCCTTGTAGATATTTAACCCCTGGATATCCACTTTTGAACAAAAATCGTTAACCCCTGCATACCCGATATCCTCAACAGGGGGGGGGCACGGACTATTTCTGTAAAGCCCAATGATACCTAATTAATCAAGACCATACTTTGAATAGCCAGTGGTCAAAGCAAGGTATTTTGTCTGAGACAGAAAATGGTTTTTAACACGGCAAAATAGCACATATTCTTGAGATTTTGGTGAAATATCCAGAATTTTGAGGCGGAAAAGCCGCTTTGTATAAAGGACTGAAAATTGTAGAGTATTGTTTGGATTGAACTCAGTAAAAAAGAACAATACGATAACAAACCCTTAACTTTGAATAATTAAATTTTAAATCATATACCGAATTGTTCAGATTCTAAACAAAATTAGAACACCCAATAGACCTTTCCCGAAACCCACTTAAATATTAACTTCTGTAAAATGTAAATTTTGATTAATCTAATATCACAATTCCATTTGTTTTGGTCTAATGAGAAATCCCTGAAAATTTTGTTCCATTTGGTCTACTAGATCAAAAGATATTTCACTTTCGTTTTCTACAAAACTCTTCCTATTTTACAAGCTTCCGATCATTTTCCATACCCCGCCTCGTTTTCATGTAAACATGATTTTTTAAAACTTCATTGTGAAGCAATGAGAAATTTAAAATTCAATTTGAAATTTTCATAAGATTTTTCATAAGATTCTCACTTTTGTATGAACAACCTGTTAAAGAAAAAATCTTTTTGAAATTCTAAGTCTAAATTTTGAGATGACGTCATAAAATTGATCACGTGATAGGTTTCGGGAAAGGTCTATTAAGTACAAAAAGTCATCGGATCTTGCCGGTGGCGGATCAATAAGAGTTTCAAAATTTATGACAGGGCTAGTGTGACCGAACATACATCTTATAACCAGTAACAAGTTCCAGATAATTGGTAGGTGTCACATAATTATGTCTTTTCATTTCGAACAACATTTTTTCGGACACTTGGACAACCGATTGATGAATGGTGGCAAACACTTGGCTGACGTTACTCTTGACCTAAAAAAATGACAGGGAAAATTATACGTACTCTGGATGGATATAACCTCCGATGCATCGGAATGGGTCCTACCCACGATGAAGTAGGAATCACAGCGCAATCAGACATTGCAACCCTACAGACGCGAGCTGCCGAGCCATGACGTATACCATGACATTCGAACTACACGGAAGAATGGATGTATTCGTAGGTGTAGAACCTCTAAGTGTCGTAGTACACCACAATGACAGGGAAAATTATACGTACTCTGTATACTAGGAATTTTGAAATTTCCGTAAATTTCGAGTCTGTCTGTACCGGTATGCCCGGTAAAAACGGCGTAAAGATCCCGGAGACGCGCCAGGACTGTCTCCCCGGGAATGAAAAAGTTTAGCCCTCTTACGGGCAGCTAATGTGTAAATAACAGTGAACGACTTACCGTTTCATCTCCGATGTTCATATCCTCCAGGTATTTGCCAGCCACTTCTAACAAAGCATCATGGGGCCATTCACTGAACCAATCAATTGTTGTGCAATTAACAAAGGCTGGGTACTGACGAATACGGTTCCTAAAGTGTGTGAGAACGAAAATGAAATCGGGTTAAAAAGTAGCTAGAAAACCTGTTATGTTTACTACCCCGCCCATGTAGCTTTTAGATAACACTTTTCACTGAGAAAATTGTACGAAATTTGACTTGAATTGGCGGAAAATTTCAAACGCTGAGGAAATATAACAGAACAAGGACTCCACAAGGAATAATGACCAATAAGAAATGAACATCTGTAATTATCATACAATGAACTAACACCAGAGATCTCAGCACGTGTTTTAAAACATGAGTCAATCAAAATCAACGTTACACAGAGCACATAATTACAGCTTATTCGAACTTCTATTATTCGAACTTCTATAATTCGAACTTCTATTATTCGAACTTCTATAATTCGAACTGATTCTCAGTTCCCTGCAGGGAGAAAACCTATTAATATACTTTCTATAATTCAAATCTCTCTGTTATTTGAACGGACAAGATTCCCTAGTTCGAGTTAGATTGAGAGTCAACTGTATGAAGAAAACTGTGTAATTGTAAGATCTAAAGAAAAGTAATCGGAATAAAAACATACCTGAATGGATCACCAACAGGGCTCATACAGAGTACAACATGTAAATTTGCGCGGACAGAGTCGATAAAGTATTTGAATAAGCTTTCGTTTGTTTCAATGATACCTTCTTTACGAGCACGATCGATGATGACAGATTTGACCTAAAACAAAAGAACCGTAAATAAGACCATTCAATATACCAGTGATTCCGTAATAATTCAAACCTGCGTAAATTGAATGTTTTTTTTAGCTCGAATAAATTATGCTGTTCCATTTTGATAACTTGTCTCCTTAACTCGTGATGACCTGTTCCAGTTGTGGAGAATCTGGGGTAATCACTAATTAAGTTAGCGCATAAGACTTGCTGTTAAAAGCCTTACTAAACTTTCGACAAATAACTAGGTCACTATGCCTCACTGAACTTTCATTAAGTAATTAGGTCTTTAAACTCCGGAGTAGTTGTTTAAAATTATCTTCATGAAAGTGTGATTTTAGGATTATATTAATATGGGCGTAAAAATAACATTTTACTAAAATGCGACCGTAGCATGAAGGTAGAGCATCCAGCTACGGTGCGCAAAGTTGTGGGTTCAATCCCCAGCCGGGTCATACCAAAGATTCCCAAAATGGTACTTGGTGCCTCTCTGCTTGATGCTCAGCAATTAAAGAGACGGATCGAGGGTAAGTGGAGAAATCCAGGGAAGGGAGTGGCGCCCTCCCCTACATTCGGATAGACAGCTATACGAAAAGGGAGCCTTCGGGTCCCCCTCGACTGCGGTCGCAAACTTAATAAAATGCGAGGCTATTCCCGAAGTGATTACAATGTAAAAACAAACCTCCTCAAAGTCTTCAGGCTTATAAAGGTTTGGTACTTCACCACTGCTCAAAATATTGTTGATATCTTCTAAGAAAGATTCATCCAGTACTTGTGTGTCGGAGAATAAGAATACCGTAGGTTTGTTTTCAACACCTGCTTGATGATATAATTTCCGCAGGTCTGCAAAAAGAAGTAAACACGACAATGTTAATTTTATCAAAAAACCATAGGATCCACCAAATTATTACAACTCTGTGGCGGCCATAATACGAGGGTAGATCATCCAGCTACGGTGCACAAGAGCTGGGTAATACCAAAGACTTCGTACAAAATGGTGCTTGATGCCTCTCTATTTCAGGCTCAGCAACAAAAGACAAAGATCAAGGGTCAGTGGAGAATTCACGCCCTCCCCTACTTTCGATAGACAGCTAAGAAAAAGGGAGCCTCCAAGTCGCCCTCGACTTCGGTCGCAAACCTACCTACTTACATAACCCTATGAACTTTGAATGACCTTATCATATTACGGGTGATTTAAGTACACGTTTAGGAATTAAATTTTCGACTAAAGTTGGGGTGACCTGAGCTGTTGTCCCTCCTGACGAATTCGTGTTCCTTAATACTCGTGTTTTTGACAGAGGTTGGTAGAGGTCTACCGTCTCCGTGTGACCCGCGGATAGTTGTGCACCCAATGAAGTAAAAGCCAGAAGGGCTGGAAACGAATCTCCTATGTAGGATTTGAAGCCGCTAAATCCTACCTAAGTTGCTCGGCCTTGAGCGGCCCGTGTGGTTTTTATACAATTCCGGATTAAAACTAAAATTTTCCGCTAGATTTAAAAAAAAATACCACTCAAAAACAAAGAAACCGCTAAATTCAATCCGTTGTCAAAAGAATGACCCATAATACGAGGCTTCACTTTTTCTTGCCTGAGAAAGGTTCGATTCTATCTTTTGGTCTATTACTTTATTGAACGCGCCTCCTTTTCTCCTGTTTTACGTTCTGCGAGCAGGAAATCATAAGAATAAGATTCAACATAAAATAACAAACCCTCGTGAAATTCTTGTCTTCGATAATGTTTGGTCACTTCGATCATAAAGACTTTGTATTCAAGAGTATACGAAGCCAACTTGGCTAAACTCTGTCGTCCACTGCCGCCGATACCGACTAAAAGCATGTTTCCTCTCGGTTGGCCGATCACACGGATGACGCGACAAACTAAAAGATGAGAATATGAGATAGGGAAGATGAAACGAAATATGTACGGCAATAAAACTTAAATTCCTATAAGACTTCTACGTCAAAAACTATGCTGAAGTTTTTTGTTTTTTTTTTTCCCGTAAAAGATACCCTGGGGATTGATATTGCCTGAAGATAAGAAAAACAGATACGTGACCTGCATACTAGATATATAATAAATAACTCGCTGCTCTCATATCAAGAATAAGATTGAGCGAAATATCAATATATTTACCGTGTTCAATAGCATCTCTAAAAAGGACAAGATCCATAGCTATGACGCCAGGCTCCATGTTGAAATCCTCCAATCGTTCTTCCATGAAAGTCTTCAAAGCTTTGAAGTCAACGATATCTTCATAAACACCGTTACCACGCACAAAGTCGCCTGGAGAGGTAAACGAAAATATCCAGATAGTGATTACTCCGCGCTAGCACGTATACAATAGCCCTGCAAGAGAATCTACCCAGGTTGGAGCACCACTTTATTTATCATCCAAATTTGTGATGAATATTAAATGCGCTTTTGAGCACGGTTACTGGCTTATGCAAATCAATCGCACCAGGCAGCCAGGTCAGATTCCCTTTAGAGCAGAGCGTGGTATGCGCATAATGGATGATCAGTGAGAGGATAAAAACTTGGGCTCGTGTTCTTAAATAGAACAGAATTTCTTTGTTTTCTACATACAAGTCATTATTATTAATGTTGAATACCAAGAACTCAGTAACGTCTTGGTTAGACCAACACGGGTTGAAAAATTTCAAAAATCAGGATAATTAAAAGCAAGAGGGAGCGTAATGAATTATCTGAGGAATGCTTGCGATCCCTGGAAAGAGGTTCTCCATACCACGACTACGCTCATGCAAGAACATTAACATGCAAGGGCTTACCGAAGATGGGTGGCACTTTGTTGGGACATAAATTATGGTATGAGAAATCCATCATGGTTCCAAGTTTGTCGCTTAGTAAATTGACAAACACTTCACGGTCATTATCATCGATAAGACGGTCGGCGAACACCCTGAAAGAAAGAAAAAACAATGAAAGAGTGTTTAGTTGTTGATACTTTTCATTGGACAAAGGAGCTTAGGGTTTTAACAAACTTAAGAGAATTTACATAAGTTGAACGATTTTTTTGTCACAATCAGATAATCTTTTTCTTTTTTAACACCTATCAACAGATGACCGGTTCAGAACTAAGAAGACCTGAAATGTCTGAAAACGTACAGCTACAGGCGTTTTACTCTGTACCAGAGTGTATCTCACATTTATCGCTTCGTAGGACACTCTGTGCGCGTTGTCTGTTTGATAAAAAATTCCCGTACGGAGAACTGCGATGAAGTATGATTTATAAATAGCAACACTTCTTTTGAAATTAGCCGTCGATATGGGTCTGTGTACAGAAAACAGTGGAGTTTAGGGTTGACAGATGTATCAATCACCCGAACTAAGACCATGTTCAGACGTTACTGTTTCGTATCACTCCGGTGTGGTATTTATTACAGACAGGAAGTGTTCATACTCATTTCGGAACGTTTCAGAGCAAGAAAACAGAGCAGTGCCGTTCCGATGAAAATAGTGGAGCGAAACCGTTTCGATCTATTTTGCTTTGAAACGTCTTCTATTTTGACGTTTCCAATTTTGACGTTCACACAGTGTTTCGGAACCGTTTCGTTTCGAAGCAAAACGGAACATAGCGTTTGAACGTGGTCTAACATAATAACCATTCAAAATTTGAAAAGTTACTCTACCTACTCAGAAAACAATGGAAAATACCTGAAGCATTCGTGAACCCATAATCGTGCAATGCTGGATTTTGTATCATGGTAATCTTTGTTCGCACGCAATAGTCCTTGGAAAACCTAAAATGGAAGTCAAAATTATAGATATATAATATAGATTTCTGCGACGCGAAGTAAAAAATGTTAACAGAAACATATTAAATGTACAGTTGACGCTCTCTATTTCGATTTTCAGAGGAATTTGATTTTTACCGAATAAGGGAACGTATCGAATCGTAGAGCGTCGTTTATGAGAGTTTCTTGATATTATCGAATATTGGAACGTTTCGAATAGTAAACCGTCGAATTAGAGAACGCCAGCTGTATGAATGTATGTTCCAAAAAGAGCAGCCGAGTGTCAACCAAATCACCAGACATAAATCGCGGGTTACCTCTTAAAAAAAATTTCAAATTACTGTATACTTTCGATCTAAAATTTCACAAGACATAAGTATCTCTTATAATAAATCTCAAATTATCTACTTGTATTTCAAGTAAAGGCATGTCATTTACCTGAAGCTAATCCAAACAAACTAAAATTCCAAAAGAATATTTTTCCATGTTTTAAAAGAGTATAGACACGTGATATGAGCGCGTATGTTTTTGTAAGCGAGAGCAAACTTGCACTTGACTTTATAGCAATATAGTATCAAGACAGGTTTCTTTCGGATTTATTTTGGCTAGAACAAATTGAAAAAATGGCCGAGATGAGATCTGTTTCTACTATCGGGCAAAACGAAAATGATGGTTTGAAAACTGAAAATGAAAAACTGAAAAAGAAGTTAGAGGAACAAAATAAAGAAATCCTTTTGTTGAGGGCTGCTATCGAATCGTTAAAGGGAACAACAAGTTTTGTGTTGATGGAATTACGCTTGAGAGAAGGAATTGATAAATTCATCGTTAAAGATAAACATATTACAAACTTGTATAGTAGTTATGAAAGTTGGCTAACAGATATCGTAGAACGGATGGATAAGAATTGGAACTATGAAACACGAACAGGTACAGAAGAAAATGAAAAATATTTTTACTTTCAAACTGCGCGGATGGGTGTTAAAGAAATACGACCTAATTGCTCTCTTTTGATAGAGAAGACGTTCGAGAGCAAGACTATATCTAAAGAAGAAACATCCTATTCTTTTGGAAAATTTACTATCAATCAAAAAAGTGAAAGTTGGCTGTGTGACAGAGCTATAGCTAAGACAATATTTTTGCTTCACCCTACAGACCATAGCAAAAGTGTTGAGCTCCAACCTGATGATGCGTATGTCAAAGGCCTGTCTCTTTCCTGGCAAGCAGAAGGCATCAATAGTGAAAATGCAATTGAAAGGAAGAATGGGGAACATGTTAGATACATATTCTTAATGTGTATTTTGAGAAAATATTACTAAGAAATATTTACATGTGAAATTATATTAGAATAATTTGCTAATTATAAACTCCTGACTAAATTTCAGGTATTTTGTACTTTTGCATCTTAAACTCCAATGAATTTTTCGATCATCATGTTTTTTTCAAGTACTTTCTGAATCCTTCGAAAAGATCACAAGATTTACAAATGCCTATGTCTTAAGATCTTGCCCATGGAACGTGGTAGAAGGCTAAAAAACAACAAGTCTGCCCCTAAAGTATGTGGACACTTAACCTTTTTTTAAAACCTTTTTTTCAAATATCTATTTCGTTTTTTAAAAAATTGAAAAGTTAAAATGAAAATGAAAAAACTCTACCGGGTGCACCAAAAAAAAGTATACAGGTTTGTCGAGATATTGTGAGCTTCAGGATTTAAATTTTTTGTTCATTCTTTTTTAATCGTATAGAGGATGCTCTAACTTGAATTTTGAGCTATTCTAAATTAGATTTGAAAAAGTAGTTCGAAACTTATTTAAAAAAAACTGACTTTTTTTTAATGTCGAAATTTCACAAAATCATGAAAAACAGTGAGCAAACTTTTCTTTTGACACTTACCTTCTTTGTATGAAAATAGCAAAAATGCAACTGTATTCATCAAAAATTGTTAAGGAATTTGAAAATATGGTAAAAACAAGCTATTCCCATGTGGGATAATATTTTTGGAAAAGCTGAAAAAAAGTTTTGGAGAGGTTTTGATGTCATGTGTGTGCTATGTGAGAAACCTTTTGAAAAAATGGATCACCATTCAGCTCGACTAGTTGCTCAAAGAACTTGGGTCTGCATTGAGTTTGCTCGTCTTAGAAATGTTCATGACTTGCAAATAAGATGGAAAAACTGTTGGCAAAATATAAATAAGAAAAAAAAAGAATTAAAAAAACAATAAGATTGTGTTTTTGTCATTTTGTCTTATTTATAGCGTGATTGCTGTTTTTAATGATTTTTTGAAATTTCGACATGGAAAAAAAGTCAGTTTTTTTTAAATAACTTTCGAACTACTTTTTCAAATTTAATGTATGATAGCTCAAAATTTAAATTAAAGCATCCTCTATACGATAAAAAAAGAATGAGCAAAAACTTTAAATCCTGAAGCTCACAATAACTCGACAAACCTGTATACTTTTTTTTGGTGCACCCGGTATATTTTTACTTCTGGTTCAAAAGTTATGACACGACACTTGGCGGAATAATTAATTATCGCTGATTTCTAATCTGTGTTCTGATTTTTCAGAAAAAAGGTTACAGTTCTGTGAAGTAGGTGTATTTTGGCTATTTTTGGTCATTTTCAGCCGTTTTAAAGAAACCATATAAATATTTTTTCTGTCTAATTTCGATGAAAAAATGCTAATAGGGATTCAAAAAACATCATAGTTTTGGCTCAGAGGTTGTCCCCTAAATACTTTAACAGACAGACAGACATGTTTGAATTGTGAAAGAAAAACTTTCACTGCTTGTTTTTTGAAGGAATGCCATAAAAACATTGTTCAGTGTTTTGAATATTAATTACAATAACATATTTTTCTCTTTTTAAAGATATTCCGATGTAACTTGAAAAGACATGTATAGAGGTCGAAATATCGTTAAAGAAAAATGTGTTATGTTTTATTTTGATTTGGTTACACATCGCACGGCTTTCTATGTTTTACTTAATTACAATAACAGTACAGTTTTTAGAATAATTGAAAGCTAATTGACACGGTCATTTGAGCGTGCCCGAAAAACAAAGCTTTTGAAAGTCTAACCGGTCAACGTTTCCTTCTATGTTCGCTTTCTCAAAATACAAATCAAAAATGAATACATCAGCGTAGGTTGATTCGGAGTGATTGTTTTTTGGAAAGCGTTTTCATATTTGATACCGTCTGCACGCCACGTGAGAGATCTACCATTAACTTGGTTGTCGTCGGGTACAAGCTCAATACTCTTTCCATGATCTGTAGGATGTAGCAGCAAGACCGTCTTGTTTATTTCCTTGTTATTCAACCAGGTCTTCTTGCTATAGATTGCAAATCTACCACCTTGGAAACTCGACATATAAATGTTGCTAATTTGTAGATAAATCGTCGAGTAAATCTGCGTAGCATCTACACTAATTGTTTTATAGAAATGATATCTCTCAGTTTCCTCCACTCCACCATTTTGAGGCATTCTAGATTCAACATCTTTCACCCATAATCCATATTCACTATACAAGTTTGTAATATGTTTATCTTTGTCGAGAAATTTATCGATTCCCTCTCTTAAGCGTAATTCCATCAAAACATAGCTGGCTGTACCTTTCAAAGATTCGATAGCTGCTGTCAATAGCTTATTCTCTTTGTCCTTCTCTTCCAAACTCTTTTTCAATTTTTCATTTTCAGCTTTTAAGCTTTGGATTTCTTCTTGTTCTGTAGTAGAAGCACTTCTTTTCATTCCTATCATCTTTTTACGACTTGTAATTTTCCCTGTCGAAAGTTAGTTGGTAATTTATTCTACACTATAGTTTAATAAGTCAATACATGAAACCGAGCATTACAAAAAGTACTGTATAAACCTCTTACGACCATAATGTTATGTTGCCCTGCGCAACGGTAATTAGACACTAGACAAATACTTTTTCAGTTTTTAAGGATGCAAATCATGTTTTGACATGAATTTTTCTGCGAAATGATATTTTTTAGACTAATAAGGGGAGTTTCAGGTCAAATGTATTCAATTGCAGTTCAATCTCTTTTTACTTAAGCTCTTTCTTTAGTAAAGCGCTGTAAGCTTACAGCGTAAGCCCGGGCAGCTCTGTAGGCCTAAAAACCGGTTTTCTGGCAAAACTGCCTTCATATACTGTCTTCTTGCTCGAAGTCGAAGTAAAAAGCACTTCTTTTTATAGACAGTTTGTTTCTTTTTTTCAAACGACGAGAAAAATTTCCAGTGGCCTTGTTTCAAGAAAATCGATTTGACCTGATTTTCATATAGACTATATCGTAACAGCATACCTTTATTACACCCTCTTCTCACAGTCCCACTGGGAGCCCTTCTCACTGAAAAAATTAACCAAAATATCGTCCCCCGTAGAAAATCTTACCCTAATTTTTGTCCCAGCTGAAAATAACCAGATAAGCCAATCCTCACTGCAAATTATTGTGTTATTTTTTACATCCCCAGTGAATTTTCTTGCTCAAAAACAATGGAGTTCAAATCCCCAGTCATGTGCAAAATGGGAATATCAATCCCCATTGAGTTTTGGTCCGCTGAAAAAATCTCACCGAATCTGTGAGAAAGGGGATGTTTTTTTATTACTTGTTACTGATGAATTACTGCAATTCACGTGACTCGGCTCAACTTCAATATTTTTGCTTTTTTTGTATCCAGTCAGACTCCAGTCAAACTTGTTCCAAACCTCAAGAATCATTATTTTGAAAATAAATTACATAATTACATATGTGTACCCAGAAAGCAAATGTACCAAATAAATTCATCCGAGTTTGACTCTTTTTGAAGTCTTTTCCCCGAAAGCTTCAGCCTCGATACGTTAAAAAACCACCCCAAGATCTCGATGATCAGAAAATTATGAAAAAGAAAACACTCGTACTTACTCAATGTACAAGGACATCGGATTTATATTACATGGATATCTGAAGGGGGCTAACACAAGAACTTAAACATGATTTCCTCAACAAGAAATATAAGAAAGAGTCTACTGTACCATAAACTTGAATACAAGTCCAATCGTTTTCTCAGGCCTATACAGATTAATAAAATCATCCAAACGTTTCATTGATTTACCTTGGAAATATCTCTCAAGTTGAATAGGTAGTGAATCTTGGTTGGTGTTGGCAACATCGTTTGCACAATTGAGGTGTAAATGTCGATAGTTGCTTGCGTCAAAATGTCACCTGATTTAAAAAGGATACAAAAAAGGTTTATTTTGACCTGTCTTCCTTTAAAAATAATATATCTTGTCTTCCTTTAAAAATAATATATCTTGTCTTCCCTTTTGGCGTTATTTTTTCGTCGCTGACGTAATAAAGGCCGGCGTAAAGGATAAGAATTAAATTAGGGTCGGGCGTAGTAAGGGCCGGCATAAAAGGGTTAAAAAAGACTGATAAGGTAGCTTAAACCGACTTCTAAAACCGGTAGAATATTATGTCGACGCAGCGCACAAGATACGGGAATAGACTCAACAGTCTCTAGCAAAACTAAATATAATAGTACCTAGAATCTAAACTAATGTTTATAAGAAACACCCAGGCGAGCAAAGTTGGAGTTTGTCCTGGAGAGAAGAAGAAGTAAAAGGATTGTAGACCTGTAGCTTTGACTTCTTCTTCAAATTCTTGAAGTTTTTGTGTGATCATTGTGCCAAATATACGTTTGATTTGACTGTCCTGAAAATTATTAATGTAATTGAAGAAGAGAGGATGATTAAAAATAAACGAAGCATTCCAACCGATTCCCAACAACGTTCCAGAGTATTCAAGATGTTTCAAAGAAATATAGTGAAGTTATAAGCACTGAAGAAAATACAAACTAGCGACTAACCATGACAATCTGTAATAAAACCCAAGGAAGGTTAAAGATGAGGATGAGAGTTCAGGATTTGGTACGTCAATTCACAATTTATACACGCTTTTTTATCTATAGTGTTTTTGCATTTCCTCGTGGAAATAATATATATATTCTTAACTTCATGATAATATTGAAATATTCTTACGGTATTCTTTGGTTGGGATCCAAAGATTTGGCATATTTTTGTGAAACTTTTTAGCAATTGCTAGACAATTATTGGTAATTTAAAGGTTAAAATGCACTGAAAATGGCACTTTTAGGTTCGGTTGCCAAATTCCATGATTCTTAGCATATTCTTAATTTATGGCTAATGTTATTATGAATATTCTTATAAAGTATATTCTTATAAAAAAACCTACTTGTGGGAAAGTCATGTTGATGAGGTTGAAACGACTTTTCAAACGTTCAGAAATGTGCGTTCGTCCACCACCTGGTGGACCCATGGCTGCCACAAGTAACATGTCCTAAAAAGAGGGAGATGTCGTTATTAAAGGTTCATGACTACATGTCATGAAACTAATGGCAATTGGGGTAGCTAAGCCACGTTGTAGCATCTGCTCTTTGATTTCTATCATAAGGAAACCAAAAATTTCAGGGATTGTCATTTTGGAATACATTTCATTTAACCCTGGTGAAATTTCAGCTAATCTCCTTGAAACGTTATCATGTAGTAATGTTTGAAAGTCCATTCTATGCAATTACATTGCTAGTTGATTCGCGGAGGGGACTAAATGAAGTTGCTATACAAACTGATACTATCCTGTAATAATTATCGTACTATCATATAACACCCATATTACTATATTACATGAATTATAAGCTACTCCAGTGTAGGATTTTGTTAAAATTTGATAATAATACATACCTTTATGAATTTCATTGATTGTTTCTGGCGATCAAACCAAAATCCATAATCAATCCATTGTCTGATCAATTCAAGAGGAGGTTGTGAACCGAAAGTGTCTTTAGCTGGCATATTCAGATCATCCATAAACGTCAACATTTGTTTACCACCGATTGGAACATATACACCTGATTTAAGGGAAGAAATCACGATGTTAGAATAATATGCGTGTATATAGAAGATAATTGGAAGTCCCTAAGTCCGAATCACAAAGTGCTCAAGAAGATTCGAGGGAAATATCGAGAAATAAAAAACTAACTCGCACAATTGCTACACGGTGTAAACCCAAATTCTTCTAAATAAAATCTACAATATACGGCATTGCGTGAAGATTTCACCATCAGGGAAAAAAGTGTAGCAAGTGTAAGTTAGTTCTTTATTTCCCGAAGTTATGAAGCCGAATTAAATTAACCAAGGATAACCAGAGATCACATAAGGTATGATTATGCTGTTATTTGGTTTTTGTGATTAAATTTTTCATAAACTTTAACCTTTTGTTCGTTTCTCCACTTTGGATTCGATGATTTCTTGCACATTGTTCGAAGATGTCTGAAGAAAGAAGAAATTTCAAATTGTGAAAGAGAAAAATAATCGGAAACTAAATAAAGAGTTCCAAGAACAATTACTTCATATTCCTGGCTTATTGATTTTTGATCATCTCTAAAAATGACAACCGACGAGTCTATGCGTAATTGGGTTTTTTTCAAAATTTTAAAAGATATAAAATTAGAGTGTAAGATGTGAATATCAAATCATGTCGTAAAGATCACCGCTACCAACTTCTAAAAGGCTTCGGATAAATAGAGTTGACGCTCTCCAATTCAAATATCTACTATTTGATAAGCTTCTTTATTAGTATAATATTTTAAGCCACCATCAACAAGAAACACTTATAAACGACTCTCTACTATTCAATACACTCCCTTATTCGATGAAAATCTAACCCCCCTTGAAAATCGAACTTGAGAGCATCAACTGTACACAAACAGATTTTAAAAATCACCTGCGCTGACATATTGATAGTGAGTACGTTCCAAACTTTATTATCTAGATTCTCCAGCACTTTTTGAGCTACTGATGTTTTGCCAGTACCAACTGGACCAGTCATCAGAACAGGTCGTTTGACTTTGATCAAAGTGTCCAAGAGAAAGTTATATCGAACAGAATCGACAGTTGGCACCATGATCTTGTAGAAAGGAATCCTTAAAAAAATTCACAGAAATATAAATGGAATCGTTAGCAAGAATTTTGCAGAAATACCATTTAAAAATCGTTTAAGAATTATTTCTCTGATATCTTCGTTTTATTATCTCGAAAGAAGTCAAAGAATTTGTCAAGATGATGATGCTAGATCAAAAGACATAAGAGAATCCAGTTCAAATTTCTACTCGTGCTCTAAAAACGACTTTGTGTTGATCTAATACAAAATGCAAGTGACAACTTCGGACTTCAAACTTTAAACGAAATCATTTTCATGCTTACGTTGGTGAATACCTCCAACCAGTCCTCAACTTGTCTTCCCATGACACCCACGTCTTTTGTTTAACATCCACGTGGTACTCGTACACAGTGTCCTGTGAAAATGATACAAATATTCTCATGTGTTAACCGAGTTGACTTTGGCATGTAAGCATTATAAGCCAGTTGAACTGTAGCATGAAAATGCGTAGCTGGTGCAAGTTCACTATTTCATTGCAGAAAAAACATGGTACACATATTTGCAAAGGAATCAGGCAAAGTATTTCTCGACTTAAATTTTAACCGACAAAAAATATTACCCGACAAAGCTTTCCCATCAAACCGTTCCGTGCCGATGTTGGCAAATAGGTCGAGGATGTAAAAAAATGCCACGGCAGTTAAAGGGTTAAGGTAAACGTAGCTTCGACCAAGTTTTTTCTTTACATATAAACTAAAGTATCTTTAACAAGAAACAACTCCGATTTAGTCTCTTTGTTAAGGCAGCAAGACATCCAAACAATAATTTTTAACGTTTCGAAATAAGGTTTTTTTATAATTACGTTTGATTATAAGCTTTTGGCACTCCAAACACCACATACCTTAGAAGGGAAAGATCCTTCCAATTCACGCAGAAAGTTGTCGATCTTCCTACGGCTGTCTTCGTCAACGGACGCACAGATAGACCAAATCAAACAAAATAGGAACCATAGCTCGATCATACGTGGAAAGTTATCAACATCCATGGCGGAAATCTAACAATATAGAAAATATAATACAGTGGGGTCCTCATAACTCGAACCTCTTTTAATTGATTGTCTCGTTAATTCGAACAAGTTTTCTTATCTTTTTTAGTTAACAATGCCTTATAAATCAGTTTTCAAAGCTCGAAATTTTCTTAACTCAAGTGCATTTGTCTTCTCCGTCCGTGTTCGAATCATACAGTTTATCATAAACTGTATCATGGACTAGAAAGTCCTTACTATATGATGAAGGAGGTTATAACAGCCAGGCACTTTAAGGAACAGTTGGTTCCTTCCCGCATCTACAGTTTCAGGAACCCAGGCTCATAAATGGTTGATTCTAAGATTCCATAAAACGGATTAATAATATCCTTCCACTCATTTCTAATTTCAGACCTTAAGACAGAATAGTTTGAGATGCTCTTTCCAGCAATGTGACAAGAAAATCTTACAACGTCAAGGATGTGTCTCTGTGAAATAAAATGCACCTCATCAGCCCGTTTTGCTCCAGCCCTTCTTATGAAGCTCAATTTTTTTCCATTATTAGCCAAATCTTAATTTAATTCCGATCCCTTACGCCATCCCTTATTACGCCAGCAACAGAAAAATAACGCCAATAAGAGCCGGCGTAAAAAGGGCCGATTAGGTAGTATTCTTACCCCATTTTCTTCAGTCAGCAACGCACCAAGTAGTACACAAAGAGATTCAATGCCGTTCAATTCAGCAATAGCAACCATGTCAGTACAATTGACTCTCTTGAAATCTAACAAACTTTGAACGTACTTGTCGAAAAGACGAACAAGGTGCTCTTCTGTATCCTGCAAAACAAAAGTATTGAAGTGAATAAAAAAGCAAGAGAAGAATTGATCTGTAAAGGCCACCGGTCTTCTTATTTATGTAGTGTAGTTCTTTTTAGAAATAGATATGTTCGATCCGTTTCATTGAAATAAAAAGGAGACTTGGTTCGAGTTTACCAATAAGAAGATTGACGTCAAAATGTCTGAAGTCTAGAATTTTGACGTCATTTCCGGATTCCCGGCAAATTCATTGACAGACCCCTCAAAAGCCGACCGTGTCGTTAAGGTTTGATAGGTGTATATTGTACACACCTTATCATTTCGTTTTTCAAGCCATGAATCAACGTAAGGTCTCCATCCGATATCATTGTAGTCCATGTACACCATACCACAACGACTGACTGTAGCTGGTGATGCCACAGATAGATCTTCACATTCGAACAGTAATGAGACCTGTAAGATAAATATGCAATTTCAAACATCGTGTAGTAATTGTAGAATCAGAAGGATAAATCACGCAGAAACTGGGCTGCTGGAATACTCAAACAAACACAGGTCTGCGATTTAGACGACTTAGAAATCTTTCCCTATACGGAAAATTCATGAATCTCAGACAAATTTCGAAATATCTAGAAAACTATATATTTTTATATAATATTTAGAAGTGATTAAAATACACCTCTGTTTTGATTGTATGAGAAGGTTTCAAAGGTCGTTAAGGATTTCTTGGGATATCAATTACTGGTGAACCAGGCGGGGAAATCCCTAATTTCCCTTGAAGTAAAAATCAACATTTTTCATAAACGAGAAAGGAAGTAACCAACCATACCTGTTCTGGCATTGAAATACGTTCACCATTAATCAAAGTAAGGATCTTGTTGTCATCCATGACAGAATTCATAGATTCAATCCATAATGTGTCGACCGGTCCATCAAAGATGATCCATTTCTCTTCAGGCTTCTCATCTAGAATGACAATGGAAGGAGAAAAAGTTTTGGTTAAAATTGTCCAAAATCTACGAAACTTCCTCGTTTTTCAGAAAAAAAAACAGTTGAAAGAAACAGTGTTGATGCTCTCTAATTCGACGTTCTACAATTCGATACGCTCCAATGGACGATAATTCACCGAAAGTCACCCTCAACGAGAAACTCTCATAAACGATGAAAATTCAATTCCCCTTAAAAACTGAATTAGAGAGCGTCAACTGTATTATGGTGTGAAGCCTTTACACGTTGTAAAAGAGAATATATTGAGTGTTAAATAAGAAATTTTATAAGCAGCGATATCTGGGTAAGTGAAGCATCTTTTCTAAAATTAGGAGATAAAGACGTATGTTCTGTAGGTGAGAGTATATAAGGGATTATTGTCTCAAAAAAGTTATTACATTAACCTCCTGCAATTAAAAAATTCAAATCTTTCTTTATAATTCGAACTTATTTCCACTCCCTTTCAAGGAGAATAAAATACTTTCTATAATTCGAATCTCTGTAATTCAAACAAATAAGATCCCCCGTTCGAATAAGCGAGAGTCAATTGTATCTTGAACATACCAGAACATGTTTGTCTCATGACAGATGAGAGAACACCATCCGACCATTCGTTAGTCGCCAAATCAAATTCACCGTACAATTCACCAAGTGATACTGCTTTCGGATTGATCGGATATTCCTAGAAAAGAGAATGCGTTTATTTAGGCATAGTCTATATAAAAAAACCCTGGTCTGGAAGCCGTTTGTTGCCTTCCATTGTTTCTTACTTGAACTTGCGTTGAGAAATTAGTTTGTTTTGCTCGCTTTTTTATCATGTGATTAAATCTTAAACCAATCCCAGGAGGAGTACCTGGTAACGTTATCAAAAACTGTGCAAATCGATTTTCATCTTTTGATAATAACAATAGTCGAACGTGCGCAACGCACTGGGCTCAACTTCAGTGGCTTCAAATCATTCATAGGCCCAATTGTAGACCCCCAGATAATCACCCAATGAACAAGTGTGCCAAATTTCAACCAAATTCGACCATTTTGGAGGCCTGTAGGCTGCTCGTGCCCCTTCAGGATATGATAGATGTGATAAAAATTTAATGATCACCTTGACCGTATTGAAGCCTGGTTCACCATTTCGTTTCATGGTTGACAATGTAGATTGTAGAGTTCTCCATACCACGCTTTTACCAGGTCCTGTTTTGCCAACAATCATGGTGGAATGTCTAGTGAAGAAAAAAATAATAGAGAGTCAAAATGTTCGTTTGTTTGGCTAGTTAGCACCTCACCACAAACCGGGATTTTTCACTCCGTTTCTTGGTGAGTTCCAATTTGATGATTTTGTGAAAGAAAAGAGCCTTTCAAGTGTTCAAACGCAAATTCGATTTTTTTCTCCCAAGAGCTTCGTTCGAAAGTTTAAAGTGATGCCTGAAAACCTGGGCCCTAAACATTCGATAAAGTCGCAAAGTGGAATAGACGTTATTTCGTATAAAAAAGTCGTGACGTCTTGGATAGGCTATAGTGTGGTTGATCATTTTTTGTAGAAAATACAAAACTTAAGGAATAAGTGACTTGACAAGTTAAAAAAATCAACGATTCTTGTCACGGCAATGCATAATGGGTAATCAAAATTCCGCGAAATAACAGCTTCCAATTGGTCCGAATTTTCAAAAGATTACTTCATTTGACCCATGGGAAGTCGTCATTAGATACTACCGAAAATGTATTAAACTCTTCGTCCAAGGAATATAAAGATTTACAAAATGTTCATCATCAATACCTTGAATTTTTGGTTTCGTAAAGTTGAATGACTTTTTGAATGGTTACAGGGTGGCATTGATATCCATTTTCTTTGAGCTCACCGCAAATCACCGCTTTCAACTATGAAAGAATTGTATGGTCTAGAAATTTTAGATCAGAATGTCTTGATATCTTTAATTTAGGGTTTTCAGTCAATATTTTCGGCAACTAGTCCAGTTATGTGAATGAAGGTAGAGAGTCTATTACCATATTTCCCTAACACCCTGTCTGGAAGAGCTTGGGATTCGAACACAGTCCATTGCGGTGAAAGTCTGTGATCGAAACCTTCACACTATCAATCGGCAGAATGTTAGCGAGATATAGTGATAGCCTTATCCAGATGGTGAGTGAATGTATACCGAGTTTATCGTTCTACATCTACAATTTGAGCTTTACTAAGCTCATTTGACGTCAATCGATACTTCGATTATCAGCTGGATTGAGAGAGAGAATGACATGTGAATGAAGGTAGAGAGTCTATCACCATATTTCCATAACACCCTGCCTGGAAGAGCTTGGGATTTGACTAGATGTAGAACGATAAACTCGATATACATAGTCCAGTAAATCTAGTAACTGATGTTTGAAGAGGGGTCCAAGAACAAAAAGTTCAATTTCTATGAACAGAACATGAAAGTTGCAGAAATTTAAACTTGAGCCTGCCTTTGGTGCGTGGGTCTGGCACCTCAACACTTACATCACTCGGTCAGCGCTGCTTCATTGATAAAAAAATCATAGTCGCAAGGGCGAAATAAGTATAATAAGTGTAAATACCAGAATTGCGTGAAACTTGTAAAACATACCTTTCCATAATCATTGATAGGAGTATCAACACCAGGGAAGAGATCAGACATTATGCCATTGAACAACAACAAATCTTGGGATGTCAATTTGGCTACGTTCATGTCTTTCATGGAAAGCAACAGAACCTAAAACGATAATAGTATGATATCACAATTACCACAGCATTAATGAAATATTTCAAACATTCCATTTTCAGCAGGTTAACTTGACCATTTAGAGTCATTAGGCCGGTTGGCGGACGGCTTTATATGCGGGCCCATTTCTCAAAAACTAAAACTTTAGATAAAACTTATTATATCATTCTGTCGCTTAGTTTGATGTTTTCATATATGTTGAAACAGAGTTTAAGCTCGGCTAGTTGGCGGACGATTTTTGGAGAGAAAAAAAATCCTAATTAATTTTAGCTCAGGGGTAAAATTTTCAGATGATAAGATAGTGGACTCTCTCAGGATGGTACATTGTATTTTTTTTTTCATCCTCAAACTCATTGACTTTCCACTTTTCCCAAATTTTACCACCGTTAGAAAACCATAAGCCAATGAGAATTTACCGGGATTCCGTAAATATCGGTAGACCTACATTATTCGCCACCAAAGCCTATCTGTTAAGCTTTTAAATGCCACTGGCATCATAATGAGATCACTAGATAGATAGAGTCGATATTTTACGTGGATAGCCCAGTAATCTAGGACTTTTAGACAGTCTTTCGATTGTTTTCACGGGGTCCACGGCCAGCCGGCTCGGCTATCTATGAACTGAACGGAACATTGGAAGGAGTAGTGATTCGAACCACGAATCCCTGGTTTGAGACTCTGGCGCCTTTGACCACTTGGCCATCGCTTCTTAAAAACTCGATCCTTTTTTCAGTCATTTACCTTAGGAGCAACCTGTACCTGGGTCGCCGCGACCCATGCTGTAGTCTTTTATAAACCACCCGAATAAAAAGCAGAATTCTTTTCTTAGTTGCTTTGTGAAATCAAAAAAAGATTAGAAGTTTTGAAGTCAAGGAGTGATGGCATTTAAATAAGTTAAACAGAGAATAATTTACTTTTTCCTGCTTTTCCACAAAGTGGGTTTACTATGGGGAGATAAAAACACATTTCCAAGAATGTTTTGAGCTCTAAAAAAACCTGCGAAAACCCTTACTTCTTCATCAGTGAAAGTTGGATTTGCTCGTTTCTTTTTTCCAGCATATCTCAACAAGGAGGTCAAACCTCTCAAACCGAAATCATAATGATCTTGTTTCGATAATTGTTGCACGGCCAACGAATACAATGTGTGAACTTTCTTCGCTAGCACCTAAAACAAATAAATGGTGAAAAATTTAAGTCCAACTATCCCCAGTTAGACTCTAGTTGACAATTGAAAGGGCACTTTTTAAACTGGCGATATTCCAGTTATGAATAATTTTTCAACGAGTAATGAACCGCTAAACAATTCGAATTCTATCAAAAGTTAGAGCAGATTATTATGAGACAGAATTTTTGTCAAGCATGCCTTTAACAGTTGGAAATTGCAACGGTATACACTTTTTCGACCGTAGTCGTGCGGTCAGGCGCGTGTCACTTTATTATTCAACTATCCCCCTAAACTCGATCCAATCCTTTTTTTTTTTACACCTTTTTCTATTGTCTATAGGTGCAAAAAAAAAGACTGGGACGGTTTTAGGATGGTAAAACAGACAAAATATTGCCCGCACAGCAATTGACGGCTACGGTCGAAAAGGTGTATTGGTCAGAAAGGAGTCACTTTGTAATTTACGTTTGTTATAGCGATCCAAATAGAATTCACTTATTTTTGCGTGAAAGTAGAAAACTTTAGTTTATACCTTAGTATTATTGAATCCCTCAGCGAATAAGATGATTTCAGCGATCATTGCAGAATCTGGTACAACCATGGAAATCGGTCGGAACATGCTCTTCAAATTGTCCGGAAGCTCCGTTCGCCCAGCGTAACCTTTTAACAGAAGGATGCGAGTAATAGTAGAGTTTGGTTTAGATAAACTATTTTACTAGTCGGTATTGAAGATTAAAATTGAAATTTTGAAAGAAATGCGTTTGTCACGATTGTAAAATACATTAAACATGCAATCTAATATTAGAGGTTCGAAACACTTCGAGATTTTAAAACTAAACAGTGCAGTAGCTATTGGACGATAAGGTTTTGCCCCCGATATATTTTGAGATGTTTTTTTATTATTTACTGATAAATTATTGCTGATTTGCATTCCATTTCTCTAAATAAAATTTCATTTCTCGGCCATCTTGAACTCAAATTTTCGAAATCACCATACCCCTCGGGCCTTTTTCTGAAACTGTAATGCTAAAAAGCAGGACGTAGAAAACAACAGTCAAAATTACCACCGAAAACTTAACAATCTAAAGTTACAACATACCAGGGTTCATAGTGATGAAGATACCACAAGACCATATCAAACTGATCTCACGCCCTTCGAACACAAAACGTTCTGAACCAACCGATAGTGCTGTTAGTATGGACAAGATCTGTTGTGCGACCACAGACAACACTTCAATATTGATACGATTAAATTCGTCAAAACAACCCCAAGCACCAGTCTATGGAAGAGAGAAGGAAAAATCGTTAAATTCGCTACAAAATTGTTGATATTTTTGTTGGAAGTTTTTAGATTTAGACTAAGTAAAAATGAATTATTTCCTATAACAATCCCACTTAGATCGATCACAAACGGTAAAAATAACACCCAAATTTAAAGAATTTTGACTATACGATACGATGGTCCATTCAACACCGGACTTATAAAATGCGCAGCAGGCCCAAAAATAAAGTCGATAAATATATGATATGAGCTCTCCCATTGGGGAATGGGTCCTACTTCTTATACGAAGTAGAAACGAAAAGGAATAAGGTAAATAGTTGATATGTTATGGACGGAAGCTACAAGGTAAAGAGGATAATATTAGTCTAGCAAGCTAGACGACTAATTCAGACATAGTAGAAATAAAGCAAAAATTAATGGAGGGAACAATTTTATACAAACTAAATTCCGTAACAATAATCGTATTATCATATAACGCCTATACTACTGCATTACAGTATTACATGCATTATAAACGACTCCAGTCTAGAATAATATAAGTATGCGTTTTGTCTAATCTCTTCATGGGAACATGTCCTTTTAGTTTTATACAATAATTTTCCCCGACAGTTATTAAAGAAAATTTTTTGCCTTTTTCCAAGGCTTTTTTTATGTATCTTCTCTTGCAGAGAAATGAATTATAGATCGGCTATAGGCCAAGTTAATAAACTTTTTCGGATAGTCAGTAGTTACTTACAGCCTTAGAAAAACCCTAGACACAACTTTTCGAAATGATAGTTTACCTGAGCTAAGCCACTGAACATGCGGCCCATTGATTTGAAATCAAGACCTTCAGAACAATTGACCACAATAACGTAAGCACCTAACGCTTTTCCAAGATCTTTGACTGTTTCTGTTTTGCCGGTTCCGGCTGGTCCTTTTGGGCTTCCACCACGATGTAAATGTAATGCTGTTGTTAATGTCATGTAACACCTATTTACGATGAAAATATATTTTGAGTTATATTATAAAGACAGGCAAGAGTTCATCACTCAGCTCTAAGTTCTCGCTTATACAAATTCTAAGAAAAAAGTCCTATAAAACTATTGGACATTTCGTAAAATTATCTTGATTTGAAAAACAGAGCATGATTTAGAAGTCATTTTCATTTTAACTTCAATATTTATTCAACAACTCATTTTGAACACCAAACTAGAATTCTGATAATCTAATAAAAATGGGTCGTCTTACCTATCAGTCAACGGAGTGATAACAAGACGGCCAGAGTTACCGAGATATTCATATCCATATTGAAATTGTGTGTTTGTTTGACGTACGATACAATCGTCTACCCCTTTGTCCCAATACAACCTTTGACAAAAACGTAAGTATCATTTAGCGGTTCGTAGCGCAAAGGTAGAGTATTCGGCTACGGTGCGCAATATTGTGTGTTCATTCTCCAAAGACTTCGTACTTAGCATAAAATGGTACTCAATGCCTTTTTTTGCTCAATTATTAAGAGTAGGATCAAGGGTAAGTGGAGCAATCTAGGGTA
The DNA here is from genome assembly GCF_902728285.1 of Clytia hemisphaerica. Classification (NCBI taxonomy): domain Eukaryota; kingdom Metazoa; phylum Cnidaria; class Hydrozoa; order Leptothecata; family Clytiidae; genus Clytia; species Clytia hemisphaerica. The sequence goes on from NW_027104441.1 coordinate 1,603,423, forward strand.
AGGAGTGGCGCCCTTCCCTACCTTTGGGTAGAGAGCTAAGGAAGAGGGAGCCTTCGGTTTACCTCCGTCTGCGATGACAGACTTACTTAAGTATCGTGAACAGATAGCTGACAAACAACTATTTGAATAAAGATTATTCTTTACATATTCTACACAAAATGGTAAAGTTTGAAGGCATCGAAGAACTGATAGGTTGATGGGGTGCAGGGATTCGAGTAAGGACGGGTCCCAGGTTTCAATTGAAGACTGATCTAGACACTAGACCAATCGGTCATCGCTCCTTGAAGGTAAGTTTAGTTATGTACGAGTTGAAAAATATTCTTAACACTAAAAGTAGGTTGGGAGTCACTCGAGTGAACTTTTTTATACCTCAGTTGACTCAACCATTCAAAAGCGTTGATATCAGAACATCCAGATTTGATCATTTTTTCAATGACGTCACGAGCATGGACTTCTATAGTGATCAATGCAACCAACTTCAAACGTTGAATCTTAGTCAGATTACCTGGAGAAGCGAAATAAAGAAAGATCGATAAACTAATATCGCATTTCACCACACCAAATATAAATCAGATCAGGGGAGGGGCACGCAGTTACTACAAGACAGTATGACACTTACTACCGTGGTGGTACTGTATTCAGAAGTTATGAAAACAGTTACTACACAGTGTAGTAACTGCTGTTTGGGGGTGGTGCCAAACACTAAAACTGGCATTTTTGGTGTAGTAAGTGCTTAAATTTTAATTCTTTTTAAAGAACTTTCAAAATCTTTCACAAAAAATGAATTTTTTTGTGAAAAAATTCTTTGTTAAAAAAATATTTTCGTTATAAATGGACGAAAAAAAATTTGAAATTTTTCTCAGACCCAACTTTGGAATTATGCTTTCCCTAATTATCATTAAAAAGTTCTCAACAGCTGTTAACCAAGTAAATTAAAAGAAAACAATGGCTTTAGGTTGAAAAATAATCGCAATTTAGGGTAATTTCGAGCATGTTTTTGATGATATCACTTAGTCTAGCAAGCTAGACGACTAATTCAGACATATTAGAAATAAAGCAAAAAAGTAAATTTTAGTCGTCTAGAAACCTTTGTGCACTAATTCCAAACAAAAAACAAGTGTCAATATCGCAATTAAAATTTTTTCCCGCTCAAAAAAAATTCTTGAAAATAAAATGTGTGTGGATTTGTGTGTTAAAAATGTTTCATTTGAGTTGATTTTATTTTGAGAGTTTGTTGTTGCTTAATAAATTGTTTTCTCGCTACGCAAGTTTCTGCGTAGCTAGGCCCGGTATCTATAAGGCTGGAACACCGGATTCTTCCAGTCGTTTATACAAACTAAATCCCGTATGATTATTTGTGTTTATTATTAGTATTACATGCATTATAAACGACTCCAGTCTAGATATCACTCAAAAACAGGGGTGGTATCTGGAAATCTTTTCTGAAAACAGTTACTACCAAGGTGTAGTAACTGCAAAGGGTGGTGGTCCTGAAAAAAAGTGTTGAAAAAGCACTTACTACACATCATGTCTTGTAGTAACTGCGTGCCCCCCCTTGATCAGATCAAATTTTTGCTGTGCGAGGGTATGAAATAGGCGTTTTTTGTCGTTCACATCGCCTTATATTGAAAAAATTATTTCTTTTTTATTTCTTTTAACCAATCGTTAGTCAAAATTGTTATTGTATTTTGAAGGAACTGGTTTATTACGGTAGATTACACAAAAATGTGAAGAAAAGCAAGAGAGCTTAAAATTCGATGAAGAAAATGTACCTCGGATCATTTCAGAGAACTTTCCAAGCATTGATATTTGTTTCTTTCTCAATCCTTTGAGTGGTTTCTTGTCTTGTTTATCTTTGGTAGAGGATAAAGCTTTGGTGCAATCTGATGTCCATTGGATCTGACTGGATGTGATCAATAACTGTAAATTATAAAGAAATTGGTCAAAACTTCAAATACAGTAGAATCTTTAAATAACAACTCAAACAGCTACTTATAATTCGAACAAGCTTTCTGGTCACAGGTAACAAGTCCTTAGAAGTCTGCAACTCGAATTCTGCATAACTTTTTTCATAAGAATGTATGAGAAATTAATACAACAGATTCTTCAAATTTCTCGAGTTTTATAATGACAGAAATATCTGACTCAACAATCAAGTCCGCTCAGCAATTTGAATGGTTGACGTTTTTGAAATTTCATTGCCAAAGGATATTATGGTACACAAAGTAAATTTGGCACAAAAAGTCACACTATCCTAGGCGGAAGCGCTTTTCGAATAAATGATTCGCACCACTTATAACAAAAAGTAGCTCATAAGCACCTTTTATTATAAAAACACTATAGAATTTAAGAAAGAATTTCGAAAGGTACATTACCTGTCCTGCCCACTCTTTGACCCATTTTTCACGTTTAGTTCCGACTTTCTTGAGCGCTGTTCGGCACAACTTTAATAGTTCTTTCAACGTCCATCTCATGCTCCGTTCAACATCACACAACCATGATTCTACTGGTCCTTCCAATATGACCGAGTGTCCGAATTCTACGTACTCACCGTCCGAGGAGAACATACCAATGGCTTCCACTTTTTGACTTAACCCGGACACTTTAGAGATTTTCAGTGATTTGATGTTATCAAAACATTTCTTGAGATGTGATTGGACCTAAAGTGAGAAAATATTGAATTTGAAGTTTTGCATTTCTCAACAGTGTTGCAACCAGGTTTTATAAGGCTGGGCAGAATCACGTATTCATATGTCAATTAGCATGATTTCTGTCAACAGACAAAAAGGTTGCAACACTTTCTCAGAAATCAGATCATTGTTTCACATTTCTACCTTTAAGGAAGAGCGTGAAAAGAATGGGTTCGAATTCAATGTGACTGGAGCAACACTGCTGAGAGTTAAAGAAAGTAGAATAGTTGGGAACGATAAATTTGGTCTAAATCTCAAACCCGGCCCCATTAAAAAGCGTTAGGATTGAAAACTTGTGCAACTTTATCTTTGATAGTTTATCAGTAGTTGAAGGGGGACTTGAAGGGGGGATTCATTAAAAACTGTTGCGAAACGAAACTTACAGCTTCTGGGTTTTTACTTTGACCAAGAATCTCCAATAAATCATCATTGGAAAGGAAATAAAATCTTGGGAAGATTTGACGCTTCGTCTCCAAGTACATATCCAAAGATTTCTGAATCTCTTCTAACTTGATATTCATTTCATTCAGCGTCTCGAGCATGTTGGGATACTGACTGCCGCGCAATGCATTACTGTCTTTGTTTAAGCGGTTCATGATGATTTTCCAATTACTGTTGACGTCATCAAATTCAGCAGATTCACGTGGTAACTGTTTACGAATGTCTTCACCGAGGAAAATATTCTGTTGTGGAGAAATGAAAAATTCAAGGAAAGTTGTAAAGATTCTTTAATTTTACACAGTAGTGTGTTCGCTAATTCCTGTTATTAGCGACTTTATGTATGTGTGTTTTTCTGCGACGGAGACGACAAGGTTCTAATTTTTCTAGATCCTGACCAACTGAGGACGGCGGTAAATCAGCACTTTTACAGTCCTCGACTTTGCGGGTCAAATCTGCGAGTTATTCCAAATCGCTTCAGTCACCTCACCTTCAAAAGTGCAAATACATAAACTCGCTATTTCTAAAGAAAGGACGTGATATCAAAAAGCCATCTGTCTCACCCCTTGGAAAATGAACTTCTGTTCCAAGGGGTGAGACAGATGGCTTTTTGATATAGGTATATTATAGTGTAAATTTAAAAAGTAAATGAGATTTTAATTGCTCAAGTTTATTACAGTAACAAACTTTAGAAATTAAGCGTAAAAACTCTTCTTAAATTAAATTTTATTACAGTTTACAAAAGTTTTCAATGAAAAGATAACAAATCATACCTCCAGATACATCCATTGTCGCTGTACAGTCAAAATCATTTCAATGACTTCCATGATGAGCGAAAGTGTTCTCTCCCATCTGTCAACCTCAACTTCAAATGGCTTAACGTAACGAGATGCTTTCATCGTTGATAAAGTGACCTGTCAAATCATTGAAAATTTGGTATTTGGACCTGGAATGAGAGACTTTAGGGCCCACGCCACCGGGGTGGGGGCTTTTTTGCAAAGTAAAAACTTTTGGTTACGCCTCCTTAGACTCTAATTTCATTGCCACTTTCGATTTCATGGCGTGGGCCCTGGACTCCCTTCCCTACCTACGAAAAAATTTGGTATTTTGAACCTGGCGCATAGAGAAAGTGTCTTCTTCGCATCTATTGTTTCATTTTCAAAACAGAGTTAAAACGCATGCATATATTTTTATTTCATAAACTGTTTATAGTAGTTATTACTTTAGGCGTACAAACTTTCACAAACAGAAACTTTTTGGCCTTTTTCGCGAAAAAGTAAATGTCTTTGAAAATTCTTAACAGCGTAATTCGTGAAAGTTTATATGCTCGCCAAAAATTCTCAAAAAATTGGAGATCTATAAAATCTCGAAATCGTAGTAAAAATCAAATTTTCGGCAATTATCATCATTTAATGCTTTTTAAGTCGAAGAACAACACCGTCTTTAGCGGATTTAAGGGATTCTTTTTCACTTTTAAGGCAATTTTTATTCGAAATTCTCATTTTTATATAGAACGATCCAAGAAAGTTTATGCTCGCGAAAAACATTTTCCCCAAATTCGCGAAAGTAAATGTCGTAAATTTCACTGTTTTTCGACCTCGCGAAAATTTAAGTACGTCTAAAGTATACACAAAAAGGAGGAATCAATACGTAGGTTCTTTTTTATTATTGCGAAGTAGGGACTTTCCCCGCTCCTGGAATGACTTCCCTTCCTACAAGGGTAGACAGCTATCGAAAATGGAGAAACATCATATCAATAAAAGATTATCAAACTTTTCGTATCTTCTCTAATTCGAATCTATGGTTCCTTGAAAATCGAATTAGGAGGTCGATTGGAAAAAATCCACTTAGAACTCTCCATGAAAAAAAAAACATAAAAAAAGCTTTAGTTGTTGTTGATAAGTTTATTCGTTGAATTCTTAAAATTCTAACTATTAGGGAAAATGGGAAAATATCTTTAAGTGAATAGGCCTCAAGGTGAGGTACTTTCCAATGTCCAACCATGTCCGTTAATGGGCGGTTGTAGAATTTTATTATTGTTATTATTATTACCTGATTATCTTCAAGATATTGGAAGATTTCATCGGTAGCTTTCAATTTGTGATGTCCACGATCTTTATAAGGAGCTATGTCCAAGTTCAATGTTTTCCAGACCTCTGCAATCTCTTTCAGGACTTGTTCAATGGACAACTCTTTACTAGCAGCTGCAGAAATTTCACTAATCTGTTCAGCGAATTGATCTAAACCTAAACCAATGATTTGTTCTAATGTGAAGGCGTTGCTTTCGTGGTCAAACGCTTTTTGGATGCTCGATTTGATTTCTGACCAATGGCGTTCTCTCATTGCTTCGTTTTTCAAATCCTAAATAAAAAGAATATTAGAATAATGCATTATGGGAATGAACAATATGGCAACGGATTTCTAAATGGGAAACGGAAAAATCGCTCATATACCAGGATTAAGACCAATGAATAACTGAAAAGCAAACAATATCCAATGTAGAAAATAAATGATACATAAGTTTGCTAAGAAATGTTACCCTGGAACTCTTCCCTTTACAATACTTTACATTGTAAGTTTATAAAACCCAGTGTAAAACCCAACCACCCTTTTTGGTTGAATCACACATGTTCTTCTCAAAAAGTCAAAATGCACTGCAATTTTTAAAACATTTGTTTGATTTGTTTGACGAGTAAATTTTTCCCAATATTTGACAAAATTCTGAGACAGCACTTTTACTAACGTCGTTTTGTATAAAATTCCTATTTCCGAATTAAGATTCTTGTCATTTTTCCAGAATCTTCCCGCTATTTTCCCCGGGATAATCGGCATGAGCTTGGAAATGGTTTGTTTCTGAAGGTACGGGAAATCTAGACCCACCTGAATCAACGGCATTGTCCGTTTAAATTGATCGATCCTTGATTTGATTGCTTCACTGATCTCCCAATTTTTGTCCTTAACCTCACGGTTCAACTTGTGTATTCTCTTCAATAAAACTTGTGATGTAGTTTCGAGATCTGTGGTTACCAAGTCAGCAAATTTACCGTATTTCCATTTGCTCCATAGCCCTTCCCATTCTTCAGTTATCAACCAGATCTGTAAGGAGAGGTTTACAAATTCAAATTCCCTAGAAGATAAATGCTGAATACAGATCTGTAGAGTGAAGACATGAGGCTTGGATGTAAAAAATTTTAAGAACTCTCTGAATTAAGAGTATGCAGGTTTAATAGGATATATGTAATTTCTTAGGAAATTGCAGCAAATTGCCCCCAAAAGGATACTGTACAAAACCTTGGGTCAAGCTGGAGTTTTTACAAGTTCTTTGATGACTATGTTGGTCGTTAAATGTTGAGACAAACGATTTTATTACTTTTTCTAAAGAACGCGTCATCCCTATTGTTTAAAAATAACCAATCAGTTAAGCATCTTGTAAAAACTACAAGGCATCTCAAAACCTTCAAACCTTGAACAAAATGATGAATATCTGAAGTGATATTTTGTATCAAAATTGTAAAAAATCTGACAAAGTAAAGATAAAATACATTTTTCTCGAGTTCTTATATGGAGTTAAAATGGGCTGTTCCATTAAAAAACCACACATGTGGGCGGGGGTAGACAACCTTTTCAAGTCAAAAAAGTTATTGAAAATATGTGGATACCCCTTAGAAAATGGCAAAATTAGCAAAAATACACTTACACAAAAAATTCTATTCATACATTAAAGTGAGGGTGGACGAACTAAAATCAGTCTTTTACCCCCTTGAAATTTAAAAATAGTTTCACCCCTTGGAAAAATGAAAATACTTTTTCTCGGATTTTTCTCTGGAAATGTTTGTCCACCCAATGTCAACAACTAACCTGCTGTAGGAGTCCGATATCTTTCTCCACGCTTTTCAGTGCTTTCGAGGGTTGTTGTTCAATCTTAAAAATATTTAATCCACGTCTTATCTTAGCTTCTTGTTCTTTCAAAGAATCTACTTGGTTATTGAAAGCTTTGATTGCAGCTAAGGCTTCATTGACGGCAATCTTCGGCGAAATGGGGCCACGTAGAGCGAATTCGTCCTCCAAGTTACTGACAGCTTTTTTGAATTCTTCTGAAGAGGATAAGAGGCCGGCTTTGAATTTCTCTTTACTTTTTCGGAGCATGTCATCACAGTCAATGAGACATTGTTGGAAGGCAATCCAGGCTGGGCCGAGCGTCTGCAGCTGTTCTTGGACCTTAAGAAAAAAAACATTGAAAAATTGTAAAAGTTTGGATGGTATCAATTATGTTCATTATGTCCATCTCTTTCAAGAAACAATTACTTAGCGATGTAATAAAAGAAAGCATTGAAATTAGCAAAAAAAATAGATACTGTAGTCCCGATAAAGAACCAGTTTCAGAAATCGAAAAGGAGTCCATACCTCTTCTGAGATCTCTACTTCATATTTTTCCAAGATGACAAACTGTTCGTGAAGTGGTGGTATTTTTGCTTCAGTGTTCGTCAAATCCGCTTGAAGATCTTCTAACAATTGAATGCTTGTACTTAGGTGTTCTAGATTGCCTGGAGCAGTTCTCAACGTCTTCGAGTTACCCTCCATGAAAGTATGTAGATCAGTGAGTTTGGAAATAGCCATCTCTTTGAGAACTCGTGTAAATCCATTCTGCCATTCGTTACAATGACTGAGGATTGAGAATTTGAGAGGTGATGAATCAAGAAGAACGAATTGAATGTTGACAATGGTCTCCACTTTCTGTACATTGTTGGCAACTTCAGTGTATCTAGATTATCAAAGAAAAAGATGAATGGCTTACCTGTGAAGATCGATCACTTTACTAGCTATAGCTCCTTGAGATCACACAATATATTATTTTAGGTAATATTGCTAAAAAATTAAGATCGCGTCTTCTCTTACATTTCGTCAAAAACGGAGGCGAAATCACATTCAGCGTGAAAAAAAATATTCGTTATCAAAAGTAAAAGTCTAGCCAATAATACTAGACATCATGGCTTTCTTACGCAGAATGTTTGGACCCTAGGTTTTCGGGTTTTCATGGCGTGAGAAAAAAATATTGGTTATCAAAAAGTAAAAGTCGAGCCTTCAGGAACAATGTCAAATGTGAGAACTAAGATTATTAGCTCTGGTTTATAGACTGCCCACTTTTTGCCCTGCCTATTCTATTTGTGGATTTTAAAGTGAGAATAAAGTTAGCTGTCTAACGCCAATGATGCATAACCCTCTTTTGACGTCAATATAACGACATCTGTCCATCTTTTTCAAGCAAATAATATAATTGCCAACTTTGTGCCATCTTTTGCTAACTCTAACAATTAGAATAGACAAGGCAGAAAGTCGGCCGTCTTAACTAGAGCTTTGTTTTATCCAAATATTAAACGAACCTTACCTAGAAATATCGGCATCAAAAGAAGAGACAGGTGGGTTCAAACGTTGGTAACGGCGAATGAAAGCTTCTTTGTCTAGTTCCCAGATCTCTCGATAACTATCCCACGTGGTCAAGTATTGTAACAAGAGGGTGGAGTTTTGTGACATTCCTGTTGCTAAGTGACTTTGTATTTTCTTTGTTTCATCATCGTTACCAACGATCACGTGATAAGGCTGAAATGAGAATTGAAAATACAATTGACGCTTTTTAATTCGACGTTCAACTGTTCGATATAGGCTCCATTCTTCAATAATATTGAAATTCATAGTCAACAAGAAACTTTCACTAAAGCTTTTTCACATGCACGTAAAATTTCACTTTAGATCTTACGGAAAATCGTTCGTAAGGCTGTCTTTTGGGAATTTCCCCGACACTATGTAGAGTTTTTGTTGATTAAGAGGGTCTTACGTGACTTTTCCTTCCGTTCAAAACTTTTTGAACGTATAAAGCAAACTCTATATAAGGCCTTAAAACACTACGTAAGCTTAAGGAAATTCCCCACTCTTTATAGTCTTAAGTAAAATTTTACGTACATGTGAAAAAAGCTTAAGGATACTCTACTTTTTGATACTCGAAGAAAATTTTCAATATTCGAAGAAAATTCGGTCCCCCTTGAAACCGAATTAAGAGAGTGTCTGAATAAATGTACGTTAAAAAACCCAAACCCCCGTGCAATGATTTTGACATAATATATACTAAATTCTTCCATACAATTACTTAATAAGGCTTGTTTCGTGCTGCTAATTCTTCTAGTCTGCTTTCTTCACGTACTCTAAATTTAAATCTTTTACCATCACTCAATTTATTGATTCTTTCAAATGGAAATGATTCAATTACCATGTCATTTAAATTTCAAGTTTTGCAACATTTCACGGCCAAGGCGATATGAATTATCAATAATCAGAGCTGGATGCGCGCTAAACGACTTTCTATTGGTCAGAAACATTTTTATAAGCAATAAAAAGAACTCATTGGTTCTGATTTAGCCTAGTTTTAACTTTTAAGCCCGTATTTACAAGGCTAAAACACACGGTTTGTAATATTGTAATATAGCGCTTTCGGCGTTTTACAGTTTTATATTTATGGATTTTAAGATTGCCTTGGAATACTGTTATTCAGTCACAACTTACCATCAGATTTATCCTGGTGACTGAATCAAAACTAGCTTAGATTTCTAGGCAAGTTCTGATAACCCTTGATGTATAAAGACCTCAACTAACTTGCAGATTAGGATCGAGTTTACTAGGTTCAAGTAAGGTCCAATACAACAACTTCAAGATATTTGACTGACTCTCCTAGAGTAGGCAGCTAGATAACCGGTACAGGAGCGATGTAGTTGAGATAAAGTCTCAAATTTTGTTATGCAAGAAAAAAATTCAATGTAAGGTTCTAAAACAATTTCTAAATTTTCGTCGTGTTATAGCTCAAACGCTTCAGTCATCATAAAAAATGAACAAACCTTTTTCTTGCATTTGATTGGTGTTAAGACGTCTAGTAACCTTGGTAACACCGTTAACGATGTAGTCAGGTCTTTACCGATGGTGTTGATGACATGTGCAATGGCTTTCAGTTTTGGTGAAAATTCTTGAGTACCTTCCAATACCACTTTGATTCTGAAAGATATTGAATTCATGAGAGAATTAAGAGATTTAATGAATGAGCCTTGAATGTTGTTAATTATGCGAAGTAATCTATGCTCTTTATCTAAGACATCAGCAAAGTGGAAAGAAAACCCATCAATTTTGTTACTGAGAAAAGTATTAAGTTGCGACGCCTGACATAGACCAATTAGTTCAAAGCTGACTGACCCCCTTTATGTTTATGTGCGGCTCATTTATTAACCTCATGTTTTCATGATTATGGCGCTGGAATTACATAATTTCAGTACCGAAACAACCAAAGAACAGCGGGCGTTAGCCATCAGTTTTGAATTTTGAATTATAAACTAGTGATAAAAACCTAATGCTTTAAGGGTGTCTCTGTACAAAAAGTAGTTCTCACCTGAACAAAGGATTGGGTGTATTTTTACCGTCACCGTTAATAGCACGTGATAATTCTTGTAAAGACCATTTAGCGTTCAAACGTAAAGCTTCTTCAACCATTCGATCAATCTTGTCAGTGAAACGGATCCATTGGTTTTGAATCTAAAATGCCAAACAAAAATATTATAAGAAAACTTACCTTATACTGCCTTATGTTTCCATTCATTATTATATACCTTATCGGCCCTTTTTACGCCGGCCCTTATTCCGCCACAGCCTAATTTTGGGCTTACGCCAATTAAGGCCGTAAATAACGCCAAAACTTGTAAAAATCGCCATTCAGGGTTCAAAACAGTAAGTATTAACTAAAATTTACATTAAAATGTCATCTTTCAGTATTAAACTGCTGAATTCCATTGAAAATCATTGAAGTTTTAGATATAGAGTAAAAAAAATTGATCATTTAATCATGCCTATAATCCTTTAAATTGAGAAAAAATGGGCAAAAATTAACGCCGCTTTTAGGTAAAAATTGCAAAATTTTGGACCTTTTTACACCGGCCCTTATTACGCCACCATCCCAAAACTAACGCCAATAAGGACCGGCGTAAAAAGGGATGATAAAGTAGTTGACGCTCTCTAGTTCAACAAAGTGTTATTCGGTTAAGCTCAAAATAACTTCAGTAATCTTTCATGATTTCCAGGTATAATTTAACAATAAAGGCAAGGCTCTACTTGATCACCGTTCGAACTCGATTTTCACGATTTTGATCAACTTTCATCTTTAAAGCATGTAGAACTAACTGTGGGACAAGAATTTCTAAAACACGAAAAATTATACCAAAATGGAATTAAAAACTGACCTCGTGACTATCATTTTTAAACACTTCGTAGATCCTTCGCATCAGGACCACAATGCTCTCGTGAATGCTTTGCAGTCTTGTTTGTACGGCTTTACGATGCACCCTTTGTTCTTCATCGAAATCGAGATCGTCGTACACTCTCTTGGGATCGATTTTAATTAATAAAGCTTCACTGATGGATCGACATTTCTTCATGATATCAACGATGGACGTTTTGAAATCGTCGACCACCGTTTGGACTTTGTTGCTGTTTAATCGGCATTCGTTCACATAATATTCAGAAATTCCTGGGAAGAGGATAATAAATTAAAGAGACATTTTTAACTATGATAAAAATTTGACAAAACGGTGGAAATATTTTTAAGGGAGGTTTCCAGAGCAAGAATGGGTGGAAATCTTTCAACCAATCTACTTTTAATGATTTGCATAATGCAAATCTCAATACAGACATTTTGGTGAGAAAGATCTCACAAAAATTCGCTAGCATTTTTAGTCCCCGTACTGTCCCTATTTTAATTCATCTTCGGTGAAAATTGAAAATACCTTTCGACGCCCAACTCAACTTCGTCAAACCGGGGTGGATCTTTTTGTCTAGGAAACGTATGCGCTCTTTAAACAGAGCTCTTTCTTCGGGTGTCAAAATTGCTATAATACGGTTGTAATCACGTATAACCAGTAACACGTTCTCCCGTAATATACGTAATTCTTCCCGTTTTGCGTGAACATCTGCGGCGTAATGTGGAATTTCGAACATCAATTTCTCCCAATAACTGATTTCTTGGAATAGTTTCAATAGTGACCTAAAGCAGGGAAAGAAATTGGCCATGCAATACACTCTATTTAGTATGTAAAAAAATCTTTACGGGCCTCGTTTACAAAATATTGTTGCCAAAATACCGTATTACTTCGAACAAACGCCCGGGGCGTTTAATTGATTTGTTCGATTTTAGGAGGGGCGTTTATTCGAGAAGGCGTTTAAAAGAAGAAGGCGTTTATTAAATTATTCAAGTCTAATGTCAAATTTTGAGAGCAAATCTCGGGAAATTTACGCTTTGTTTTATCTAATTACAAGGATCTTAAAGAAATATTGCTCTGGTTGCAGACAGTAGAAAATTGCGACAAAACTCATTAGAAAACATACAGTATTTTAAGACTTATAAACATTATGTACCTGTCGAAGTTCAATTCGAGCATTCCTAGTTGTGAAGAACTTCTACACATAAGTGGAACATCTAACAATTTGTTTGTGTCTTTATCGACGGTGGTCGTCCATTCATTGAACGTTTTGCGAACGTACTCGTCTAATGCTTGGGCAAGTTGTTGGTATTGCTGTTTGATTTCTTCGCCTGGAAAGATCAGAATAATGTGTTAAAGATTTTCCCCTAAAAATATTAATAATTTCGTGTCGAAAAGCCGCCACCAGACCCGGAAAAACCATTAATATTAAGACGGAGAGGGAGTTTTCTATAAATTGGCGAGTTTATGTATGTGTGTTTTTCAGCGACGGAGACGGTAAGGTTCTAATTTGAGTAGATCCTGACCAGCTGAGGACGACGGTAAATCAGCACTTTTACCGTCCTCGATTTTGCGGGGCGGAATTGCGGGTTTTTCCAAATCGCTTCAGTCACTCTACCGTCCTCAAAAGTGCAAATACATAAACTCGGTATTATTAAGACGGAGAGGGAATTTTCCATAAATTGGCCACAATTTCAGTCACAGTTTGTGGATGTCTTATTGAGAATAAATTCTGGTCCACTCGATGAAATAGATGGTATGACAAAGGTCGTTTTAGTTTTTAGTTATTCTTTATCAGCTCTATTGGAAAAGCTTCAGGAGAAGGTCAGGAGAAGCCGGCAAAAGAAAGATTGAAACAGAAACTTTTAGCACAATGTATCCAGGGAAATCTCGCGCTCGACTGACAAAAAAATCTTTCAGATTTAAAAGGTCTCGTTTAGAAGTTTTTTAAATATTTCTAGATATATTAGAAGGAGCAATTGTGCTCGTTGATCAAAAAAAGAGATGTTGACGTACCTAAACCAACCATAGGAAGGGCTTTAGCATTTTTCAACACATTGTGAGGTTTATCGATTCTCTTTTTCAATGAACGTGCCCATACAGCAACACCAGCATAATCTGGATGTAAGAAGGGTATCAACGGTTTATGGTTATTGAATTCCTTCTTGACAGCATTCAACTCCTCTAAGAAAATATTATACACTTCAACTGTCTTTTTATCGATAGTTCTTCGTATAGATTCTCTCGAGTTGAGATGTACAAAATGTGATAAGATTTCAGCTCCTTCTTGTACTGTTTTGATGGTTTCGAAAGCTGAGTTTAAGATGTTTTGAATCATGACTTCCAAATCTTTGACACTTGATCGGAATCGGTTGTAATCATCGTGCCAAGTTGTCGCCTGAAATAAAGATGAATTCAATACTTTTAAAAGATCTAAAATTCGAGGTACCTTATTGGAACTAAATTTTGCAAGAATTAATTTTAGTATTTTTCACGGTTTTATCGAAAAATTTAAAAAATCCGCGAAAATTAAAACCTGCGAAATGCAATATTTCTGATTTTTTTTTCGACCGCGAATATTAGTTCCCGTGAAAATTAGTTCATACTAAATCATAATTATTGTTTGCCAATGTAATGACTTCAAAATAAACTTGACTTAATCATGGACGAACTAACTTAACTATAGTACTAACGATTATTTGTAAATTTCAAACTATTGAAGTGAATAATAATCATCAAAAGAATTTGCTGTCTCTGATCAGCTGATCTCATATCTTGTAATTTGATCTTTATTAAGTTTAAAAACCTTGTCTAACATGCTAGAAGGCGAAATTCAGACAACGTAGAAAAGAGCAAAAAAACTGGAAGGGAGTAATTGTGGTTCCCATTACAAATATCGTATTATCATATAAACATTGCTATTGTATACACGAATTATAAACGACTCTGGTCTTTTTAAAAACAAACTCATATAGAAACCAGACATAGAACACATCATATACCTTGACATCAAGAATGGTGTGTTTAACGTTCTTCAGTATGACAAGGTTCTTCATGAAGGTTGATTCTACTTCATTCAAACTTCTTGCAATGTCTGGTCCTTTCAGCCCTGAGAAGATTGGTAACGTGTGATGTGTACCATCTGTGCGACGTGCAAAATGAATCAAGCCCTCACAAACCTAGGAAAATTTTCAATGATGAGAACTTATTCAATGGCATAATTGATAACAATCAAAAGTTTAACTAACTACACTAAGCTAATGGTTCTCCACAAAAACTGAGCTATTTTTGAGAATGTCTTGACCAATAAACACGAGTGTCACTTGAAGTTGAATATGATTTCATGATGGCAAAATATGATTTAAAATGGAGCAATTTATGCAACACTGTAGTGTTTCAAAATAATTCAGAAAGTTTTGAAGTTAAAATATTTACAACAAAACCAACTAGAGACCCAGATAATTGAAAACGACCAGTACAGACCTCAAGTAGGTCTTTACATCGTTGGACAAATGCATCAGCTTGAGCAAAGATGGACGTCTGATCCAGAACCCATTTCTCATCACTTTCACTGTACCATAGATGAACTTTACTTATCTAAGATAAAAACAAATCGCAATAACACAGATTATTACTTTGGAGTGAAATTTAAACAGGTCATCGTTAACAAAGTAACAACTTCGAAAAGTGATAGACAAAATGCTTTAAACGGATAATCTTTAGCTTGTAGAATCTTTATATGGTCCTGAGAAAAACTTCTAATCTTTTTGCTATACTATTTTCCGAAGTGGAGATATTCATATTCATATATTTTCCGATTTGATTATATATTATTTCTCAACTTTGGAAAATAGTTAGACATTGAACCCTTTTGGAAAGTTTTACCAAGGCTGAAGTAATCGATAAAATTGATAATAGATGGATCGACCAGAAAAGATAATTCAGTTATACTGATGAAAAATGAAAATAATAAAAACCACACTACTCACATCCATGTAAATAGATTTCCAAGAAATACAGCATTGTATGCTTTGTTGCAACCCATCAATACTGGCTTTGACATTACCATTGAAAATGTCATCTAAATTGATTCTTGTGCTACATCGTCTAATGACTTCATTACTTACCTAGAACATGCGAATGTATTACGAGAGTTTTATAATTAATTCCGGTGTAAGACTTCACCAGTGTTGAATACGTGTGACCCCTCCCTGTTAACACTTAAATCTAAGCTTTTTCAACTACAAAATTCAATAGGTGATTTCTCCTTAGAAATCTACAAAATCTACATAAGGGGAACTCCCTCAAAACCGCAAGTGATTTTTCAGGATTTTTAAAGGAATGGTTCGGTAAAAAATTCATTTTTTTATTATCTGTCCTATCGGATTCTCCTTTTAAAAAGACACACAGAGATATAGACTTTTAAACTAATTGATTATTCGTTTCCTTTAAAACGCCACTCACTTTTGTATACCTTTTAAACGAGACCTTTTGCTTACGTCACAGAGGCTGTTAAAAACTGTAGCTGTGTTTACTGAAGTGAATTATAAACCTTTTTCTGGGTAGAAAAGTGGTTATTTCTGCTAGAAACTGAAGTAAAGAGAGGTTAATTATGGATAAATTTGCACTATAATCTTTTTGAATACTTGGGTAAATTTATTCTGACTCAGAAAGCGATATATTCAAGCTACGAAGAATATGATATCAGTGGAAATGAGGCAGATTCTGAGAGAGAGGATGGTTCTGAGAGAAAGAATGGAGTAAGTACAAGCGAGAGTGACACTTCTTGATCCGAAGACAAAAGTGACTACACGTTTTTTTTTATTATAGAACCTAGTTTATAAGAACATATAGGCTGAGATTCGTCGAAAAATTGAGAACAATTTAAGAACATGCCCAGCCTCAGTTTGGAAAAAAATGTCAAGAAACTACAATTTTTTCCTCTTTTTAAGCAGTTTTAACCGAATTTAGGGGTGGATCTTCAAAAGTCGAGAGTCAAATATTGTCCAAATTTTGCCAAATTTAAGTGCTCTTTATTTTGTATCATATTGTCGATTTAGATTATTCTGAAAAATTAAGAACGCATTTAAGAACATTTCAGGCTGAAAATTGCTAAAAAAATAAGCACATCCAGGCTCAGCCAAATTTTAGGTGTTCTAATAAAAAAAAAACGTGTATGAAACTTGTTCTAAAGGTAGAAGTGGGAGTTTAGATTGGTGTGAGTCTGAGTGCGGCCAAATCGAAACAAGAGAAATTGATTGTTTCAATGAAAAATTTGATCAGGGAGATTTTCAGTGCATTATTGATAGGCAACAATGTGCTGACTGGGCTTCACGAGACAAAAAGAGATCTTCATTTGTAAGAGATACCGTCGAATAGATCCCAAAGATACGCAGCATACAGGCAGTGTTCATGGTGGGTTTCAAGAGATTGAGAAAAAACAATCGCTGAGTTCTCCCATCATGACATCATGTGTGCTTTCAAAGACGCGAAGTTCGTGCCCTGACCCTGAAGGATAAAGGAAGGTAAAAAAAAACTAGGACGAATCATTTTTTTGATTGATGGGTCTGTCAATTCATTCGTTAGTGCAGTGCATTAATAAGTTCATTTTCCAGTTTGCATTGGATTAAAGTTTCAGTATCATCGATTCCAAGGCATGGTGACACCCCCTTCTACGATGGGATTTTTCAACCAGTGGGGATGGAAAAATAACGGACTTAAACTCGATGAGGATTGATATTTCCATAGTTTTTATGGCTGGGGATTTCAATTCTTTTATTTTCAAGTCAGAAAATTCAGTGGGAATTGGAAAAATAGGATAAAATTTTGCAGCAAGGATTGGTTTATTTGATTATCTCAAAGAATTCTTTGATTATATCTTCAGTGTGGACAAAAATTGAGAGACGATTTTCCACTGGGGACGATAGTTTGGCCAATTTTTCCAGTGGAAAGGGGTCCCAGTGGGTCTGTGAGAAAGGGGTGTATGGTGGGAAGAAAAGTAAATATCACGTGTTTGAATTCTACATCAACTTCACTTGGAAAACAGTCCAACTAACTATAAAATTGAGATGAACTAACTCAATCTCGTATGAAATATGTACACTTTTGCGTTTCTCTTTTTTCTCAATTTTCTCTGAACAGCCTCCGTGACGTCACATACACAAAGTTGGTATTTAAAAAGGGGCTTTCTGTAAACAAAAGAATTTAACTACATTAAATAAAAATCATTCTTCTAGTCAAATCAAGTATCCCTGATTCATTAAAACCAATCAAATTAAGAAATGAGGAGTCAAATTTTTACCGAACCATTCCTTTAAGTGCTATAAAATAAGGTTGGAAGAGTTTTTACATGGCACTTGAGATCTTAGAATCTCAGGATCTAAAATCTCAAAAATGTTCCAATAGCAACAAGTCTGAGGATATAGCCTGGAAGTCATGTAACCCCTCCCAAATCAAAAAAGCTGCAAAGAAACAAAATGGAAATTACTGAAATCGCAATTCTCACCCGAGCTCTAAATTCTGAAAATAATATCAAATTACCAGAAATTGTCAGATGTTTTGGTGGTGATGAGAACAGAATGTAAATATGCGTCACAGGGCTGTTAATAACCTGATAATCATATTGATCTTCTATCCAAAGTATGAACAAATGCAAACTTACTTTTCTGAGGAGTCCAGTGATACGATCTCGACCTTTATAATGATCTGAGTTTGTCCATATAAATCTGATAAGATTCAACAGTTTGGGTAATAATTTTGGAATTTTCTCGGGTCCACTTTCAACAAGCTCCTCACACGGTTGTTGCAAGAGAGACAGAAATTTCAAATTGCTTTGTGCTTGATTGAACCCATCCTGTATGTTTTTAAATAAGGGTATACTAGTTACTTATGGAAAATAGAGCAACCTTTGTATTATTGTTTGTTAACGGTAAGCAAGTTTATTTCACAGTTAAATGAAAAGACCACAAAAATGATGGTAACATTTTCCAGTTTTTGTCTATTAAATATTAATTTAGAAAATGACTATAATTCTTCTCTAAGAGTACTGCATCAAAGAATCCATAATCATTAAAAATCCAAATATTTTCAAACCTGGATCAATTTAGCCAATTTCTTGAAAGGTCCCACATAAGAGGATTTAGATTGCTGCAATGTCTCTTGTATTTGTTTTACACCAGCTTTGCTTAGTTGGTCACTGATCCCAGACAAATCTTCACATCTACTTTTCCAGAATTCAATTTCTTCAAGTGGGCCAGCATTTTCTGATGTTTCATAGGCATCTTGACTGTTCAAGACCTCTTTGATTTGTCTGATCCAGTGGATCATGCAACCTGAAGGGTTCAAAAGATTTTGATTTGAAGTGAACAATTATTGAAGAGGTTAAATTTTAGATTTTTACAAATTCAATATTCAGTTTAAATTAAAGCAGAGCAAAGTAAATAACGTAAATAATGTAAAATACTAGAAAAAGAAAAATTGAAAAATGAAAAGAAATCAGTAGAGGCTTTTTCCAATTGAGCCAAAAATAATACTGTTGAAGCGGGTTAAAGCTACTGAGTTTTAGTGCATCACTCTGGTTAAGACAGTCGATAAAATAGTAAGCAAACCGAAGTGAAAAGTGTTGGAATGTCTATACATTGTCAATTTTTGATTGGCAATAGATAAATTTTGCCAATCATAATCCAGCTAACCATAGGTTCAGCTAAAAAGCAAGTTCTTATGTACAAAACATTTGGCAAAATTCAAATAAAAGCTGGTTGTGAAAAACATACTTTCCAATCTTTGAACATATTCCTTGTTTCTTGTAGCTTGTTGCACAGTAAGATTACGACCTTCATTTGGTACATAAAGAACAGTTTTTCCTTGAGTTTTATATTTAGCATCAATCAATGTAGCCATGAACTTGTGAACATGATTAATGAAGTCATTTTTGATGCCTTTGGTTGAAAGCTTTTGTCAAGGAAAGAACTGTCAAATTATCTGTAAAATGATTCTTGTTTAAGTCATGATTGCTTCAAGACAAGCTATTGACAGGGGAAGCCAAATGAGATATCTTAAAACAGAAAATGTTAAAATAATAAAACCACACAAGACTTCCTAGACAGAACAAACCTCACTTGACTTTAATACTTAACATTTCACAGTCAAAAAGAATAATGTAGTCATAACAGCTTCCCATTGGTTGAACTCAAAAAAACCTTCAAGATTTCTAACCAAAAGAAAGTTGTTATCAATGATTCCTTTCGACCCTGAAATTGCCTATGAGGACACTTATAAAGATTTTGAAATACATTGAAAAGGATACTCTCAGGCCACGATTTGTTTTGAAAGAACATTGGTCCATACAAACTTGACATTGTTCGCAGTAAACTTTCAACGTAATTAGAACGAATCAATTGAAAAAGTACAGCTTGGTTGAAATTGTTTGGTGTAATTTTGACTTCCTTTTTCCTGATGATGAAGAAAACTTGCCCGACAGGAGCCGTTGGGATTTCAGTAGATACTACCAATTGTTGGTCTGCATCAATGTGAAATGTTAGTAATCGTTTATTTTCCTCGATACATCTGATGAAATTGAGAATCGTTTCTGAATGATCATCTTTCCACATTGATTCATTAAATCCTGTGAGAGTGACTTGTCTCTTGATAAGTGAAATAGTCTCCTGAAAAATCAATAATGATTTTCAAATTTTAAGAATTCACACAAAAATTAACAAGCCTGAAAATCAAAGAAAGTGTTCATGCTAAAATAATAATGGTGTGGTTATTACATTACATTAATTAATCAAAAATACTTTGAAGAAAAATCTGTAACTCTTAACTTTTTAACCACACTTATGAAAACTTATTTCAAGAAATTAATGAAAAAATAAAATGCCATAATAATAAGTACTTACCAGCTCCATAACTTCTTCAAGATTGACTTCAGGTTCAACTTCTACTGGTGGTGGAATGACAACTTCCTCTTGTTCTGGTTCATCTTTTGGTGGTTCTTCTACATTGACCTCAACATCTTCATTTTTCTCAGATGCAGAACTGTCTTGTTTGTTCTTTTTACCTTTTCCACTACTTTTATTTGTATTTCTTGAGCTTGCAACTCGACTTGGGGATGCTTTGGCATTTGATTTTGATTTTGTAGGTGTACGCCCACCAGCTTTACTTGATGATTTCCTCCTTGTTGGAGTATTTGGAGTCAGCAAATTTGATTTGGAGCTTGGTCGTGATGCCATATTGAAATTCTGAACTCAATTCATAGTCTTTATATTTCATTGAAAAAGAATAATAACCTTTAGTACATGAGTGAGAGGGCCTGCAAAGTAGCAAAAAGAAAGACATAAAAAATGGCTAAAAAAATTTTTTTTTATGTCTAATTTTTCTATTTTTTCTGCTTGTTTCCTATTCACGTTAGGTAGTAGTTTCATGATTAAAATAAAAAAGAGGAAAAGCATGTGCCTGTTATGTAAGGGACATTTACGTAGGACAGTCTCCGATGGAACCAACTTCAGGATATTTTTAGATATGTTTAATACAATGAACTGAGTGAAATCCCAAAATATTTTGGTCTGAAAATCCATAATGGTGGACTTATGCCAATTTGAAGTTTTTGACATTTTTGGGCATTGTACTTAAAAACATTTTGATATAGAACCATGGTTTCTCAAATCAAAATGAGGAATGGATTTTTGGTGATTCTTAAACTAAGGCCAGCAAACTATATATATAGAATTAAAAAAAATCAAAATTTTCAAAATGGTAGCTGCAGTTATGACATCACAAAATCACTAAAAATTTGATTTTAAGGGATGTATTTTGGAGCCACCTGACCTGTCGTCCCAGGGGAGTTGTTCCTGCTGAAAATAACTTTCTGATAGTTCAGGCCTTGGTCTATCCATTTGAAGTGATTACAATAAAAATCTACGGCCCCTGCCCTAGAGGCCTGAAAAGCCAGAGGATAGGTCTAATGACAAAATTTGGTTGGTTGATTCTGGCTGCTGCACATTTAACAATCAGTCATTTTGTTTCATTTCAAGTTTTCAAGTTGAGGCTTTAAAAATTCACTAAAAATTTCATCTTACTCCAAAGTCCGGTGTCAGATAAGAATACTTTTTAACACTGGACAATCTCAACACCGGACTTGAGTCTGGTGCGTATTGTTTTTGAAACACGTATCCAGTGTCAAGAAGTTAAAAAAGTTTACACTGGACTAGCACCGGACAAAAAGTT
The DNA here is from genome assembly GCF_902728285.1 of Clytia hemisphaerica. Classification (NCBI taxonomy): domain Eukaryota; kingdom Metazoa; phylum Cnidaria; class Hydrozoa; order Leptothecata; family Clytiidae; genus Clytia; species Clytia hemisphaerica. The sequence continues at coordinate 1,625,060 of NW_027104441.1, forward strand.
TTTGTTTGAAGGATACTTTTTGGCACGGTTGGCAAAATATATCATTCACCAGGATGCATCCTCTCCTATTTCTCCCCTATTTTCCAGTATTTTCTACTCTCCTATCTTCTATCCCGATTTTCTGACTTTCTCAAGTAGTGTTTCTAACTGATTTCTAAGTATTTTTCTGAAATTTACCTGTACCGGTGAAATAGGTCTCTGACCCCGGATCGAATTACCAAATGCAAGCAACCTTGGTTTACAAACCCAATGCCTAACGGCTTGCGCCAACGAGACACAATAAACAGCTGTTATTCACAAATACTTATAGTGTGTAATTTACAGACCTTTAATTAAGCTCCCAACCCTATCAATGCCCCTACAAGGATCCCTACGGGATCCTAAGTTAAGTCACCATAACGTACGAATGCCCCTAAGAAGGCCTCCAGCCTTATATTGTGACTCTTGAGCTCCAACGCTAACCCTAACTGGTAATAACCGAACCCCCGTCTAGGTCTGCAGATTTCAAATTTTCACTAGCATCCTGCTCCTGGTGGATGATATCGTCTGCCAACCTTTTGGCATAGGACAAAACACACCAGACTGCCTGGTGCGTTGTCAAGGTTGTGTACAAAAACTTTTTCATCAAAATCTCTACCTCCTCCTGCTGATCTACCGTTCTTTATTAAACTTAAAGATCAAGTCTCTTATTCTGTCAAGCGAAATGTGCTTCTAAAACTCTTAAAATCTTCAACGGTGAACTTTACTCACTTCTAAAAACAATTTTGCTATCATATCATCACCCTTAAATTGACTATAAATTGGTCCATTCCAGAATTTGTCTGTGACAGAGGGGCGGACGACACAGGATTTCTGAGGGCAAAAGTTTTCACCAAAATTCGAAATTTCCGAGGCGAGAGAAGAAAATGTATGAGTTTCCAAGGCAATTGAATTAAAAAAGGCAAAAAAGAGTGGAATAGACCTTTTCGCCTTTCCATCCGCCATCTTGAATTGTATGCAAAAATAGAGGAACGAAAGAGCCATAGTTGGATTTAGTTGGAAAGTATGCAAAACATATGCAAGTTTATACAAAGATTAAAAAGATAACAAAGCATCTTACAGTATAAATAAATATTATAATCATTAGAACAATAAAAGATCGAATTTCTTAATCCAAATAGAAACATTTACACAACAAAAAAAGCCTTTTAGAAATTTGTTCTTAAAGACATAGCATATTCTGTTTTCATGCCATTAAGAAATTCCACAAAGACGGAGTACACACATTAAACTTTCAAAACATGCAAACTGAAAAGCAGTAATTATGACGTCACACACTATACTTACTTGGAATACTTGGAAGTGCTTTCGATGGTCTTCCATCTAGGTGAACAATCCAATGTCCGCCTGCCGATTATTGATTTGATGTTTGATTGAGTTGGATGCAGCATTTGTTGTTGCACCTGGAACAGAAGGTTCATCCAGAACAGAAACAAGGAACTTGTCTAGAGCTCTTTCTTGTTCAACTCCCTCCCTAAAGAATTGAGGAATTTAAGTGGATGCTTTGTGCTAGAATTAAAAAAGAAGCTCTTCTTTTTTAATTCTAGCACAAAGCATCCACTTAAATTCCTCAATTCTTTAGGGAGGGAGTTGAACAAGATTGGCCCACGGGTTGATAAGAAATTATGTCGGATTGACTGTAGGGCAACTGATGTTCCTGTGATTTGGGCTTTCACAAAGCACAATCTTCCAAGTCTGGGTTGGAAAACAGGTCGTAACCCGTCTGACTGGTTGATATTAGGCACAAGGTTTTCAAGGATCTTCCACGTGTAGATGATCATGTATCTTTCACATCTTCTTTCTAGCGAATAAAGCTTGAATGCCTTCAATCTTGACCAGTATGATTTCTCGGGTGAATGATTTTTCGAATGAAGCTCCACTGGACCATTTCAAGACTTTGTATATCACATTTTAGCCATGGGTTCCAGAGTTGAGAACAATATTCGAGTTTTGGAAGAGCAAGAGATTTCCAGATGTTGAGAACAATATTCGAGTTTTGGAAGAGCAAGAGATTTCCAGAGAGTGAGCATTGGTGTAGCTGCTCTTGTTCTGAAAGTTCTCAGGATCCAGGATGAGGTTTTACGAGCATTGATAACAACATTGTTGATGTGGTGTTTGAATTTACAATCATTGGACATCAGTACTCCAAGGTCTTTGACATATTCATATTCTTTGATTTCAATGTTGCTACTGCTTGTGTAGTGTGTTTCAGCTTTAACTTCAGCTCGTCGTAGTGTGACAAAAGTTGACTGAGGCATGATCTGCCAGAGCAAAATCCATGTTGATTTGCATTGAATAAATCGTTCTCTTCAATAAAGTGTGTCATATGCTTTCGAAGAATCTTTTCGAAAATCTTTATTAGGTGTGAGGTGAGAGCAACTGGGCGATATCTTTCCGGTTGAGTTCGATTTCCTCCTTTGTGGATAGGTACAATGAGAGATTTCTTAAGAGTTTAAGGGGTCTTTCCAGTAACGAGGCATTTTCTCCAAAGGATGAGAAGAGGTCTTGATAGTGATTTTTTGCAGTGTTTTAGAAAAATTGCAGGGAAGCCATCTGGTCCAGCAATTGAAATTAGCTCTTACTGAAGCTCTAAAGGGATGTGTGAAAACAAACAATCTGACGAATATGCAATCTTGAAATCGTAAGGACCGCGTTCGTCTAAAAGGACTAAGAACGACAACAAAGTTGCGTGATTGTGTTCATGAATAGGGCGCCGTATCAGTTTTTAACTTTCCGGTGCACAACAAGATTCTTGTTGTAGAATTTTCCACGGGAGGACTATTTTCCTCAGATGTACAATTTTCAAGCGCCTTCAGAGGTTTACTGTGCGCGTAAGAAAATTATGAACAACTCTGCCGTCCAAAGCAAAAAGCAGGTAAGTCCATAAAAGTCAACATTAAGAAAAACGCAAAAAACCTTTTGATCTAAGCCGAGGTACCTATTCTCTATTAGCTAGCTCAAGTTTTGTATTTTTGGAAAGAAAGTAAGTGTAGAAAATAAAAGGCTTGTCAATTTCCTTTACTCAGCTATTTATTATCGATTTATTGAGAGATTGTGGACTTACCTGTATTTGACATAAGAAATGAATGCGGTGGTTATATAGTATTTTTTTCAAAAAAAGAAGGTAAGTCCATGTTTAAATTAACAAGACGAGTTCAGAGTGAGGGAAAATGATATTGGTATATCTTAAGTGCAGATATTTTGAATTGTTTGAACGATATATGAATATTTTCTTTACATCTGAGAACTATTATATAATAAGAAATTATTTTAAAATTGTATAGCATAAATATTTTTAGAAATTTGAAAGATTCCGATATTTTTTATTTTTATATTCTACCAAAATTAAAGGAAATAAGAAATTAAAAAAGTTCAGAATAACTGATGAACTGTATATTGATTAAACAAATAAATGTTTTTATAAGAAGTAACTATATAAGAACAAAAGGCTTCAATAGCCAAAGTATAAAGAACATGTAAAGAATATTTTAAGACTTTGCTGGCTCTTATAAACATCCATTTTCTTAGGAAATTGCACGAAAATTCTCACAAAATGACGCATAAAACAACATTTTTAGGCTTAAAACTCAAAAAGTTAAGACATCAGAAAGCTTCAAAAAGTTTCTGTATTAAAAAACCCCTGTATTCAAAAGTAAATGAAACAATATTTAAAAACAATATTGCATAAAGAAATTAGAAATTTAAAAGAAATATTTCATCAACAAAATAAGCCAATGCAAAATGTAATTTTAAGAAACCCTCAAAATTAAGCTTTAACGATTTTATCTAATAAGTATAAAATGGTATGCTTTGGTTTAAGTCAAATGTCCATTTTGAAGCCATGACGGTTTAAAAACATTTGGATAAAATTCAGTTTATAAATGACAATATTAAAACGAATTTAAATGACGAACTTAATCTTGTTAAGGAGAAATGCAACCATTAAAATGATAATAATTTTATAATAAATCGAGAACATCAATATGTAAGAAGAAGTACTACCAGAAAAGAAAATTCAAAAATGTTGTATCAAATTAGTTTTTCTGTTGGTTGATGTGTTCAAGATTTTCACTTAAGTCTTTGCTATCAGCGTTTTCAGGCATATTTTTCCAGAAGGTACGTCTGTTCTCTGGCATGAAACGAGAGAGTTTGCTCACAATATCTTCTTTCTTTTTCAAATTCAACCCACGCGGTCCCGGTTTGTTTGGCATTTTGCAGCCCGACGAGCACAATTGTCGATATTTTTTTTGCAAAAATTCTCCACTTTTCCAATTACCGTTAAATGATTCTTTCCAATAAAGCTTCGTGCTACCTTGACGGAATTCGGCCACAGAAACATTACAAAGCTTAGGATAATTTGTGTCCTTTCCACAACTTTTTTTGTTCAAGAACATGTAGAAATCTTCGGGCAGCATCAAGTGTGCTTTGCCCGCTGCATCGACACATTCGTAATAGTCATTAAAATCATACAGAAACTTTTTGTCCCGTATCTTTTTCTCCACAAGGTGGTGAAAAGAGTCGGCAGATATGAAGGTGTGGCCCTTTTCAAAATATTTAAAGGTAACTTTCTCGATGTGGGCGTTTGAAAATAGGTGATTAACGATAGCAGAATACAGGGTCCAATTTTTGTTTTGGCCCGAGCAATTATCGCACCATATAACAATGTTCTTGCAGTCACGTGGATACGTATTTAAGAACTTGATCACTACAGAGGCAACATCTTCATCGTTTCTCCCCTGGATACCTTCGTGTCAAAGGAATCCCCGAGGTGCATTACCAGATACTTTAAAAGAACGAAGTGGTGCGATACTTTGATTTATCAAAATGATTCTTCTAGTAAACAGGGCGGTTTTCAATCCAGGAAGGTGCGGTAACATTAGAACCTTCTGCATATCCATCGAAAAGTAAGATGTTTCTGGATCATTTGTTGAAAGTGCATCTTGTTTGTAATTCTCTCTTGATTTCTTAGCTCTTTCAAGGTGTTGTTCATGGTCTTTACACTTCTTGCATTCTTTTACGAGTTGCTCCTGATCGTTTTCGTTGTCATTTGATTTATTTCCGTCAGCTATAGGGCATTTATGATGTTTGTGTTTCTCACAGTCCTCGCACTCTTCTTCGCCCAATTTAGCGAAGCTTATGTTCATCGATTTGAAAACGAGGCGAAATTTTTCGTAACTGACTTTAATGTCTTTGTTTTTGCTTTTATAATTCTGATACAGTTTCGAGACACTTAATCCGCATGGGAGATATCTCCTTAGAGGAGCATGTTTCCTCCGGTAATGACTAACGGCTGGATGATACGAATTTATGTGGCCAACGATACTTTCCTCTACCTCAGAGCTTAGTCTATTATGAGCTTCTCTTGTAGATCCATTCATTGGATCATTCACCGTCTCATTCGCCGTCTCATTCATCGTCTCAGCACCTTGAGCCTTTTTCAAAATTCTTGATACAATATTATCTTTTTTAAAGCCCAGAGTTCCCAAAAAGAATTTGCTACAAACTTGAATGGTTTCACCTTCTTCAACAAAAGAATAGATTCGATCGATCGATCTTCTCCATTTCACAAAATTCCTTATGGATTTTAACACTTCACTGTTCATAAATTTTTGCAAAACACTCTCTTTTACAAGCACACGAGAATTGTAAGGGGTGAGCTTCAGCGTAAGTTCGTTTTCTTGAAGATTTTTTGGTATTACTATTGGTTGATACTTTGGTTGTATCAGGATTTTCCAAAGATACCTCAGTTTCCATTCGTGATTCGGTCGGTTTCGGGCTATTTCTATAGCTATTTCAATTAACGAGTGATGAGAAATGAGTCGTTAGAATATTGTGGGAGAGAATCAAATTGTCATTATTGGTAAGTACAAGATCCAAGGTGTTCCCATCCTTATGGGTTGGTTTGGTAATGTATTGGTTCATATGTAGATCTTTGAAGGAATTGATCCAGAAACTCTATCATTTTAGGTTCTTCAGGATACGATGCTTGTTTTGGGATACACAAGGCGACAAGGGCCATGCTATGTGGGGTAAATTGAAATCTCCACCAATAATTACATCTTATCAATGTTTTCATTTGATCATTTGGCGGCTCTATTCCCAGGAGAATAATTTACTGTCAGCCGAATAAGGATTACTTTTTACCTTCGCTGGTGATTTTTCAGTTTGAGTCTAGTGTTAGGCGACCATCGCAAAAATGCTCTGTTCGCGTCGCAACAGATGTTAAAAATACATGCGTATTTTTCCGAGCTGTATACGGGTAAAAAAGTTGGATTCAAAATTTGTCACAACTGTGCTATCCTTTTGAATATTTTAAAATTTGACTCACCCATTCATGCCTATTCTGCAGTTTTGCAGAATTTTGTTGGTTAAAGGTTTGAGCAGCTGAGACAAATTTGAGATATTTGTAGAATCGCTGGTTTTCTGAAATGTGTGGCGTTTTACTACGGAGATAAAAAAAGTATTTTTTCGGAGATAAAACTGCCACAGCTATGTTAAGTAAATAAAAAAACTTGAAGTATTTATCAGCTTCTGATTCAAACCACAAGTGATTAAACAACTCAAAATATACTAGCTCATCAAAATCACTGATCTCTTCAAGCAACTTAGCAGAACTGCCACAGTGGTTTAGTTTATACATGTATTTTTTTTACAAGCATACAAAAATCCGAAAACAGGCTCTCAGAGATGCTTAGTTCAAAGCTTAATAAGGCTGAAAAATGCTTGAGGGGATGCTTAGATCTAAAACATAAATTTAGGGAAATACTGAAAATCCGCAAAATTCCAGCCAAAATCAGGAAAATATAAAAAATATCCATATTTTCAAGTGAAATCATGCAAACGAGTGTCGAAGTGGATCATTGTCTAAACCGATGAATTCTTCATCAAATTTAAGGCGGTCGTTATCCAGTGATGTGAGCACTGTTACGTTCTAGTAGGATGAACCATATTCATGTGGCTTTCAGCCTTGCACTCCAGTCTCCATCCTTTTAGGTCCTTTATACCAGACCCCCGCGCTCGATAGGATCGATCCTCGGAACGGCTCGATGACAGCTCGATATGTGATCGATGGGATTACTTAACGATCCGGATAAGAGATCGATAGAGGATCGATACTCAAGATTTTTTAAGCTTATGATTAGTTATCGATTATTTATCGATCTTTTGTTGATCTCGATTTACGATCGATAACAAATCGATTAACGATCGATGACGAATCGATTAACGATCAATGACTAATCGATATACTCGATTGCATTGAAATACTAGCTCGATAATGGATCAACGAAAATAAAAGGATTGATACTCAAGACTTTTTAATGGCTGAATCTTCCATCGATCTCCTATCCGGATCGTTAAGTAATCTATCTATCACATATCGATCCGTCATCGAGCCGTTCCGATGAGCGATCCTATCGAGCGCGGGGGTCTGGTTTATAAAAGGAAGTTCATTCTATGGTGGCCTATCTTGAAGTGAAGGTGGTTGAACAAAATGTTCATTGTAAACCACTGCTAGTGGGAATCGAACCTCAGTCGCATGTGCAGCAACAAAGGTCAATGACCACTATACCACAACACCTTTCAAAGCACAAAGTGAAAAAAACAACAGAAAAAGATGCAGATTTTCAGTCGGGTGTTTAAGATAAAAACTGCAATTATTGCTCTTTTCGGAAATTATTGCCGAAAACGGCAATTTTTTTAACGATGAAATGCTGAATCAGCAAAATGTGTTGTCCTTTTAAGGGCAAAGATGTCAGAGGTGTTTGAAAATAGTAAAATTGCATCGAGAAAAAGGTTTTTCGGATTTTTAAAAGTGATTTTTTCAATTTTTCGTTGCTCAATAACATGAAAAGTTCTAAAATAATAAGTTAAAAGATCCTGCATCGATGCCGAAACACAGCCAGAAAGAGATAACAAAACCCCCGTTGTAAATTTGTTTACATATGACTCGATT